>NC_084564.2:24460000-24610000 GCF_033978685.3 Nerophis lumbriciformis
GTGAGTGTTGATGACACAGCTTTGCAACACTTGATATTCTAGTTTCAAGCATGTTTTACTCAATATAGGTCATAAAATCTCAGCAACAAACTGTAATATCTTACTGAGATAATTTAGGACCAAAACCCTTAAAACAAGTAAAATCCTAATATAAAATCTGCTTAGTGAGAATAATTATCTTATCAGACAGAAAATGAGCAAATATCACCCTTATTTGAGATATTTAATCTTACTTAGATTTTAGTTTTTGCAGTGTTCCCCTTGGAGAACTACAGCGATGATGCGCCTTCGCCACTGTTGCTGGGCATCTTGGCGACATATACGCCGAGAAAAAAAAGAACGAAGGGGGAGGAGTCAAGGTAATTAGGGATGATGGCGGAACAAAATAACTCTTAGACACAGATGTTGTAGTTTGGGAGTGGAGCAGTGGTGACATGCTAAAAGCAGACGTGTGAGGGAGCCCTGAGGGTCCAGGAGGGCCCGGGGATGAAGGGAGTGGGAGGGGGTGGGGGTGACTCGATGGCGTTTCAGCAGATTCGCCTTCCTTCCTTCTTGCCTGACTGTTTCTATGTCTCTTCTGCCTCACTGCCCGCCTATACTCTGTCCCACTTTAGCCCAATGTCACAGGCAGAGCAAGGGGGAGGGGACAGAGAAAGAGACGAGAGGGCTAATTGGAGGAAAGTAACAAGAGTAAAAGATGGAGGCTGCAGATGATGACGATAATGGTTTTAAAGGCCCGGACTTCTGCTTTTCGTAGGCAGTCGTTACGCAAACAATCCATTTTTGCATCCCTGCCTCGCAAAAACACTTAGTATACATAGAGTCACGCATGCAGCCAAGCACAAAGGACCCATTGCTTATACATGTACGCTCCTTGTGCACACAGAGCGCGCCAGTCAGGCGTGTTTCGAGGTCATGTCAGATGATCCAGTGTCCCGTGGCGGTCCGATGAGGGACCCTTGCAGATAAACACTGTCTGAGCAACACCGTGCCTCCTCCTCCTTCAATTTCTCCGTGCTCGGTTAAATTCGGCAAAGCTCTTTTACACACAACCTATAGCGTCGGAGCAACAGCAAGCGTGAATCAAAGTTATTGAGAAAAAGGACGCATGCCGAGGGCGTGGCCGCTGCGAGGAGAAGCAATTACGGCTGATGGGAATGAAGGATGGAGGTGTTTATATAATAGATGAGCCCAGTTCCACAGGGGCTGGTGACATCTGCTGTAACACGGCTCATGCTCAGCCCTCCTTATACAAGCGTCAAGCGCAGAGACAGAGAGCACAGAAGCCTAAAGTCATGCTAATACTCAGCTATATCACTTTTGCTTTTATTTGCACCAAGACAAGGCGTCACCTGTTTCTTTCGAACTGCCATGTGGAAATAGACCAGAGCTGAGGGATGATGTTTGATAAGAAATTATCGAGTTGGAGCCTATTATCGAATCCTCTTATCGAACTGATTCCTTATCGATTCTCTTATCGAGTCCAGATAGGTTGTTGCATATGGAAAAAAACAACACAATATTTGGTTTAACAAAAGCTCGCTTTTATTATATAAGAAAAAAATAAAATCTAATAAATAAATAAATATTGACTGTTACCCCCCTAAAAAAATAAAATAAAATAAATAAATATTGACTGTTGTTACCCAAAATATATTAAGAGGGATTTTTCGGAAAAACAAATATATACAGTAACACAAAAACAACCTGTCTCTGTGATCACTATAGGTGTATAAATAATAATATAGTGTTAAATAAAATCAGTCCCTTGGGCACAAAACTTAAAATAATACAGCTCTCCAAAAAGTGCACTTCTGCTGCTATTTGACATAACTGTTTGTTATGATGCTTTGACATTTTTGCACTTTATTTCTTTATTGAAAGAAAATTCTATGAAGAGAAAAGTTGTTTGCAAATGTGGTTACAATGCTAAAAAATTACAAGTTAAAGCTAAAAAAAAAAATACACTTTATTGAGTTAACATTATTTCTTTATAGGGGGAAAGATATGATGTTATGAGCTAGGGAATATAACAACTACACTACCCAGCATGCAACGGGAGGGACGAGCATGCGCGGTAGTCCCGGAAAGTGTTGTTGCATGTCGTCACCCGGCAGCTAAGAATGAGGTTATGAGCACGCTGTGAAAGTAAACGTCAAGAACTCAGCCAACACGCCTTGTCTGCATTATTTATAATTAGACAGACAACACATATACAGTGTGAGTTTGTTTTGTTTACAAGGAAAGAAAAACAAAAGTTAAAAAAGGGAGATATATGTTGTATATATATGTATGTGCTGCGGTTGCTTTAAGAACGTTGCGACAGCTGCCGTAAAGGAGGTGCGTTGCTAGCCTGGTTGCTATGTTTCCGGTTGGTCGTAAAAGTGTTCATCATGTGTTTGTACCCTGCTCAATTCTCTCAGTAAAGTTATTCATTGGATTATACCTTTTGTTTTGAACTTTATTACATCTTGGAGCGCTTTTTCCGGTCCATTTTTTTCCTGCTTTCCCTACCTGCGCCTAATAACTGAGCTACGTGACGTCATTTCGTGTCTCAAAGGGCATTTCTGGTCGGGACGGAATTCGTTCCCAGGGATTCGAACAAAGAACCAACTCTTTTTCTTTACTATAGTGGTCTCGATAACGGGTACCGGTTCTCAAAAAGGGATTCGAGTCCGAGGACTCGGTTCTTTTCTTATCCAACAACCGGGAAAACCGGTTTCGAGTATCATCCCTAACTGCAACTGAAAAACACTTGGAGTTGCATATAGAACTAGATGAGGTAATTCCTGAAGGAATTGCGTGTGAATGCTCCAATGCTGAACTTGAACTAAAATCCTGGATTTTTTTTCCCGAATTGTGGAAATAGAGCACACAATTCCCAAAGAGGCTGAATATTTTGAAGTTAGAATGGTTTGAATCAGATGAAAAATGTGGGAGTTGTGGAACTTTAAAGAATGTCCCATTGATTTCAATTGGAATTTCCCCAAAATTTGGGAATTACAACATTTTTTTTGGAAAAATGGTTAAAAAAAACTTGAATGGTCTGAATTAGTTGAAATGGTTGGTGTTGGATTTTTTCAAATCGGTCGAGAAATGTTGAAGTAGTAACATGTTGAATTGAGAAATGGTATTACGGAATTCCTGGAATTTCGGGAATTTTTTTTTCCGAAAAACAACTAAGTTTTTTGTCCTGATTAAGAGTAATGTTTTGACGGTGTAACGGTTTAAGTGGGTTGAAAAATGTGGGAGAAGTAGTGGCCAGAAAAAAGGGTGGAAATAGGGCTTAAAAAAAAAACAGGAATTCTGGAAAATCCTGACATTTTTTTTAACTTGGAAAAAGGGTAGTTTAAATTTCCAGAATGGTGGAATGTGTTGAAGGTAGAATGGTTTGAATCTGTTCAAAAACGTGGAAATGGTGGGAGTTAGAAAAATGGCCAATTCATTTTGAATGGGAAAAATGTCCCGGAAAACCTGGAATTCTGGGAAATCTGGTAATTTTTGGAATTTGTCAAGGGAAAATCCGCAATTCCCGAATAGGCTGAACAGTTTGAAGTTGGAACGGTTTGAATCGGGTGAAATATGTGGAAGGTAGAGTGCGCCAAAATCTGAAGAACAAGAAGACTAAGAAGATGTAAGTTGAATAATAAATAGATGAATTTTGGTGTAGAAAACCATATGTGTGAATGTTTTGGAGCATTCACAGAACTAGAAATACATGGCTGTAGATGACCACGATGTACGCCACCAGCATCATCCAATTGCCTATGATGCTGTAGTGCAGTGATTCTCAATCTGTGGTACCACTACAGGGTTCCCCCGAGATTGCCACAATACCTGAGGCTGTGAGGGCGTGGTCCCCCATGATGTCATCGCATAATTTGCATAATGTGCTATGATGATATGATGTTCTTCAAAAATGCTAAAAAATGTATACATACATCCATCCATCCATCCATTTTCTACCGCTTATTCCCTTTGGGGTCGCGGGGGGCGCTGGAGCCTATCTCAGCTACAATCGGGCGGAAGGCGAGGTACACCCTGGACAAGTCGCCACCTCATCGCAGGGCCAACACAGATAGACAGACAACATTCACACTCACATTCACACACTAGGGCCAATTTAGTGTTGCCAATCAACTTATCCCCAGGTGCATGTCTTTGGAGGTGGGAGGAAGCCGGAGTACCCGGAGGGAACCCACGCAGTCACGGGGAGGACATGCAAACTCCACACAGAAAGATCCCGAGCCCGGGATTGAACCCAAGACTACTCAGGACCTTCGTATTTTGAGGCAGATGCACTAACCCCTCTGCCACCGTGAAGGTATACATACATTTAACATCAAATCTGTAATTATTAATTAACATTAACATACCGTATTTTCCGGATTATAAGGCGCACTTAAAATCTTTTTTCTTCTTCTCAGAACTCGACAGTGCGCCTTATAACCTGGTGCGCCTAATGTAAAGAATACGTTTGGTTGAGCTTACCCACCTCGAAGCTATTTTATTTGGTACATGGTGAAATAAGTGTGACCAGTAGATGGCAGTCAAACATAAGAGATAAGTGTAGGCTGCACTATGATGGCAATATGACGCAAGTAAACAACACCAACATGTTATATGTCCCATTGAAAATATAGAACATTACACACGGCGCTCAAAAATCTATCAAAATGTTTTAGTACGACTTTGGTAAGATGGCATCTTATGGACATAAGACATAACTGCACTTTTTGTCCAGTCTAGTCTTACACATAGGACTGCACAATTATGACCAAAATAATCATTCAGATGATGTTTTACCAATATTGAAACCACAATTATTAATCAGGATTATTCATTATGTTTGGTAAAACAGTGTTGGAGTGTGAATGCGATGCCATCATGTAATTTGTAATGTCTAATAAAAAGGCTATTGATAAAGGTTATCCATATATTTAAAGACAAACATTTGTGTTTTTGTTCATGTATAGTATCAGCGTGTCAGCTTTTTCTCATTACCTAATGCCTCTATCTGTATTTTTAGATCCTGATAGAGAGAGATATTTTTTAAGTCATGTACATACATTTACATGTACTAATGTGTGTACATGTACATGCTGCATCGGGGCAGATCTATTAAGAGTTTGAGCAGAAATGTGTCGTATAGGTATTCATTATACACCATAAAACATTAACAAAATGCTATGTCATATGAATCGTTATTAAAGTAATTACTTTTTGGAATGAAAAAACAAGTAATGTCAAATGTGAATTGTGAATTATACTTATATAGCGCATTTCTCTAGTGACTCAAAGCGCTTTTACATAGTGAAACCCAATATCTAAGTTACATTTAAACCAGTGTGGGTGGCACTGGGAGGGTGGGTAAAGTGTCTTGCCCAAGGACACAACGGCAGTGACTAGGATGGAGGAAGCGGGGATCGAACCTGGAACCCTCAAGTTGCTGGCACGGCCACTCTACCAACCGAGCTATACCGCCCCACACTTAAATGCAGGGTGTTTACTTTTTGATATCAATATAAAACACAAAAAAGTTTGGATAATGAAGATAAAGTCAAATAAACGAGCGTTGTTCTTCTTTAACAACACCACATGCTTCAGTGCAACAGTTTGGCCAACAAAAATAAACAGGAGTGATACCTCTCACATCTAATACACAATCCTTGTGCCTCACTGACAATGCAGCTTGCGTTCAATTCGATGAGATGACAAAACATTATAGCTAATGTTGATGATATTGGAACACTACCAAAGTTAGCAGTTAAATTAAAGGAAGAGTGACCATCTAAGCAAAAAAATGTAAGACTTTATAAACAAGTTGTGGCAATGTTCCTGACACATCATCTGCTTTATGGTATGACCAAAGGACGCTAGTTGCACTTTCAAAATGTAACCGCAACATTAAAATATTTTCCTCCTCCAACAGCATTAGCTCTTAAAGGCCTACTGAAACCCACTACTACCGACCACGCAGTCTGATAGTTTATATATCAATGATGAAATCTTAACATTGCGACACATGCCAATACGGGTTAGATTACTAAAGTGGAATTTTAAATTTCGAGCGAAATATCCTGCTGAAAACGTCTCGGTATGATGACGCCTGCGTGTGACGTCACGGATTGTAGCAGACATTTTGGGACAGCATGGTGGCCAGCTATTAAGTCGTCTGTTTTCATCGCAAAATTCCACAGTATTCTGGACATCTGTGTTGGTGAATCTTTTGCAATTTGTTCAATGAACAATGGAGACAGCAAAGAAGAAAGCTGTAGGTGGGAAGCGGTGTATTGCGGCCGGATGCAGCAACACAAACACAGCCGGTGTTTCATTGTTTACATTCCCGGAAGATGACAGTCAAGCTTTACCATTGGCCTGTGGAGAACTGGGACAACAGAGACTCTTACCAGGAGGACTTTGAGTTGGATGCGCAGACACGGTACCGTGAGTACGCATGCAGCTGCGGCTTCCAAACATTTGATCGCTTGCCCGTACGTGCGTGCCGCTATGTGCATGTCACGTACGTAACTTTGGGGAAATATATGTGCTGTATGAACTTTGGGGAGGTGAACGGTACTTTGGGCTGTGGAATTGAGTGTGTTGTGCAGGTGTTTGAGTTGTATTGGCGGGTTATATGGACGGGAGGGGGGAGGTGTTTGTTATGCGGGATTAATTTGTGGCATATTAAATATAAGCCTGGTTGTGTTGTGGCTAATAGAGTATATATATGTCTTGTGTTTATTTACTGTTTTAGTCATTCCCAGCTGAATATCAGGTCCCACCCGCCTCTCACAGCATCTTCCCTATCTGAATCGTTCCCACTGCCCTCTAGTCCTTCACTCTCACTTTCCTCATCCACGGATCTTTCATCCTCGCTGAAATTAATGGGGAAATCGTCGCTTTCTCGGTCCGAATCGCTCTCGCTGCTGGTGGCCATGATTGTAAACAATGTGCAGATGTGAGGAGCTCCACAACCTGTGACGTCACGCTACTCGTCTGCTACTTCCGGTACAGGCAAGGCTTTTTTTATCAGCGACCAAAAGTTGCGAACTTTATCGTCGATGTTCTCTACTAAATCCTTTCAGCAAAAATATGGCACTATCGCGAAATGATCAAGTATGACACATAGAATGGACCTGCTATCCCCGTTTAAATAAGAAAATCGCATTTCAGTAGGCCTTTAAATGCACACTTGGAATCTACGGAAGTCGAAGCGGGTTTTCTCGAGCTTAACGGCTCTATTGCACATGCGGCGCTTCAGTTTCCAGAAAGTAAGCAGTGTTGCCTAAAATGCATTAATAAATGACGGGTTTTCGGTCATTAAAAATTTAAACGGTATTACTAATCGTCTGAAATTTTACCGCAGTTTACAATTACTGTTTACCGTTTAACAGTACATCCCTAATTAAGAGGCAGTGTGGGTTTTTTGCATCGAAAATAAATAAAATATGGAAAATGTAGCTCTTTACGGCATAACATAAGTGAGTGAACCGTGATGTGGCAGAAGTCAATTTGTAAGTGTGTCACTGAAGGTTTTAAAGTGCATGAGTGGATGAGGAGTCAATACGCTTGCAGCAACGTGGCAGTTGGAAAGAGTGGCCTGTCTCTATTTTTTACCTCTCCTACTCACTAGCCAGACCCAGTATGGTTCCTCACACTCTCCTCCTGTCAACCAGAGGTCTCATAAGGCCAGACATGGGGCTTTGCTGTCAGTTGGCAATGGCAAAAAGACATTCAGCACCTGAGACAGGATCACTTTTTTATTTATCAGTTAGCAGTATGCAAAGCAGAGGCTATCTCGTAAGGCTGCCAAGACGAGGCAACGTTTGCTGCTCAGTTTTAATGGGCCTGCGACTGAGGCTGAAACCAAAAATCACCCTAATGAGAGCGAATGAGATCCACATATGCTAAAAGAAGGAAGGAAGGAGGGAAGGAACGAGGAGGTGGAGGAAGGCATCGGGGACAATCAGGTGAAAATGGAGGAAGGAGCAGAAATGGTAAAAAAAAGAGACAAAAAGATTAGCGAGAGAAGCGAGAGATTCCTCCATGTCGCCCATTTGCTTGGCTGACGTTCAGCGAGCGGAAGGGAGGAAGGGATGGAGAGAGGAAGGAGGGCAAAGAGACAGAAAGAAGGTATTTTATGTTTCTGTGAGCCATTTATTTTTATTAGACTTCCGCGGCTGACCTTGTTGCCGCTTTCCACTCGCTCATATTTGTTTATGTTGGGTTACAAGGGCACGCCTACCGTCATATTTACAAGTGAGGAGCATAGTGTTGCATTTGGGGAAGGCTGGGAAACATGGAATTTATCTGATTTGAATTACAGAAAGGTCAGGCCGACTTAGTATGGGTAGTGGGAATTAGATATACAGTATCTAGACGATGGAGAATAAGAAAGAACGGGTGTGGTAATTTATCTTCATTAAGTAATTTAAACTGATTTATTTTTTGTAAAATTTTTGCCTGACTAATTTTGGTCTTATTTATTTTATTTTTTGTTAAAATTCCAATACAATTAGGTTGTCTCCTCAAAACGTTTAGGATTTGGAGAGTATTTGTAAAGTGGAGCAAGATCCCTCCTGAGATGTGTGCAATCCTGGTGACTAGTGTTGTCCCGATAACAATATTTTGGTAACGTTACCAAAATAATTTCGATATTTTCGGTACTTTTCTAAATAAAGGGGACCACAAAAAATTGCATTATTGGCTTTATTTTAACAAAAAATCTTAGGGTACATTAAACATATGTTTCTTATTGCAAGTTTGTCCTTAAATAAAATAGTGAAAATACAAGACAACTTGTCATTTATTAGTAAGTAAACAAACAAAGACTCCTAATTTAGCTGTTAACATATGCAGTAACATATTGTGTCATTTACCATTCTATTATTTTGTCAAAATTATTAAAGACAAGTGATAGAAAATGTATTATTAATCTACTTGTTCATTTACTGTTAATATCTGCTTACTTTCTTTTTCAACATGTTCTATCTACGAGTACACTTCTGTTAAAATGTAATAATCACTTTTTCTTCTGTTGTTTGATATTTTACATTAGTTTTGGATGATACCACACATTTGGGTATCAATCCAATACCGTTACAGGATCATACATTGGTCATATTCAAAGTCCTCATGTGTCCAGGGACATATTTTCTGAGTTTATAAACATAATTATTATTTTTTTTAAACGAAAGAAGATGTTGCAATGCCAAAAAATATTGACGTAATCATAGTAGTATCGACTGTACTTCGTATCATCACAGTGGATGTTAGGTGTTATTCCAGAGGACTGCTACTTTTCAGAGGCGGTATAGTACTGAATATGATTCATTAGCATCGCGATACTATACTAATACCGGTATATCATACAACTCTACTGGTGACCAACTCCAAAAAACGTCTGACCCGTGTTAAACTGTTTTAAATTTGTGTACAACATTACTACTATTAGGTAACAGTTTTAGTTTATGGTCAATTCTAACAAAATTTGGTTTAGGAATATCTGACTTTTTTTTTATTGCTGCATGTATGCATTTGTACAAAGGTTTTGACCTAAAGCCATTATAGATGAAAATGATGATTTTACAGTACTATGATAAGATTTATTAAATGTACTGTATGCAAAAAAAATTTTTTTTTAATCCCACAGGTTTTGCTCTTTGTTCGTATGACTTTTTTCAGCTTTACTTATTCACAAATGGAATAGCTTAACGCCAAGTAAAAAAATAAAAAAAAATGTACAGAGGAACTTGGACCACTGTTTCAATCCAATATTTATACCAATGACATTTGTAAAGTTACAAAAGATTTAAAGTTAGTATTATTCGCGGATGATACAACAGCGTTTTGTTCAGGAGAGAACACACACAGAAGCTAATACAAATAATAACAGAATAAATGAACAAATTAAAGAGATGGTTTGACAAAAACAGACTATCCTTGAACCTCAGTAAAACTAAAATAATGCTATTCGGTAACAGTAGAAGGGAAAGTCAAACACAAATACAAATAGACAGAATACAAATTGAAAGAGTAAATTAAACCAAATGTCTAGGTATAATGATTGATGATTAATTGAACTGGAAATCTCATATACATAATATACAATATAAAGTGACAAGAAACACGTCAATAATGAATAAAGCAAAACATGTGCCAGACCAAACATCACTTCATATTCTCTACTGCTCGCTAGTGTTACTATATCTGAGTTATTGTGCAGGAAAATGGGGAAATAACTACAAAAGTACACTTCATTCAAACTTAAAGTTTTTACAAAGTACAAAGAAAAAAACCCATGATAAACATTCTGAAATTATTTCATCCATCCATTCATTTTCTAGATAATCTTATTTATCTCACCATATGAAATATAACTGACTTCACTAATTATTATTTATTTATTACTTATGGAGTATATTGTGAATAAATTGAGAACAGGAAGTGAACAAACGTTTTAGCAACTGCTATGTAAAGGAAAAGGGGTAGGATTAAATAAGCTCTGCTTCTTCCTACTCCTTTTCGAACATGTTGAATAGAGGAACTGGAAATTGTGACGTATCACGCATGCATGTTCGAAATAAACACAAACTCAACTCAACTCAACTGTTAACACATTGGCAGAGCCTTGCATTGACATTTTAACCTTGCCAGCAAACAGAACACTGGAGTCTAAACTTGTGATTTATGTAACCGAGGCGGTCCTCAAGGCACCCTGTTAAGTCCTCCTCTATTTGGCAGTCACACTTTCTTTTTTGGAAAGTGATTTATTCAACTTGTCTACGTCAGATGCAGTCATACTTGCCAACCCTCCCAATATTGGGGGCGTGCCTTAAAGGCACTGCCTTTAACGTTCTCTACAACCTGTCGTCACGTCCGCTTTTCTTCCATACGAACAGCGTGCCGGCCCAGTCACATAAAATATGCGGCTTTTACACACACATAAGTGAATGCAATGCATACTTGATCAACAGCCATACAGGTCACACTGAGGGTGGCCATATAAACAATTGTAACACTGTTACAAATATGCGCCACACCGTGAACCCACACCAAACAAGAATAACAAACATATTTCGGGAGAATATCCGCACGTAACACAACATAAACACAACAGAACAAATACCTAGAACCCCTTGCAGCACTGACTCTTCAGGGACGCTACAATATACACCACCGCTACCACCAAACCCCGCCCCCCCATACCTCAACTCTGCCCCCCCCATCTCCCGAATTCGGAGGTCTCAAGGTTGGCAAGTATGGATGCAGTCAGTAGTCATTTGCTCAACTTCTTTAGTTATACTAGTAGTGTTCCTCAAGGCTCCATCTTAGGTCCTCTCTTTTTCATCATTTGGGCTATTCCACAGGTCCGCAAGTTCAGTCTTAAAAAACTTGACTCACATTTTTTCAGCAGATTCTTAAAGACACTAGAGGGCTGTCATAGAGAATATCTTTGAATAACTTTTTCGCAAAAGGTCCTTAAAAACACTGGAGTGCTCCTGTAACTCTGACAAAATTAAGAGACCAAAATCAAATGTTGTAGGGCAGTGGTTCTCAAATGGGGGTACGCGTACCCCTGGGGGTACTTGAAGGTATGCCAAGGGGTACGTGAGATTTTTTCAAAATATTCTAAAAATAGCAACAATTCAAAAATCCTTTATAAATATAAATAAAAACCTATCTTTTTTTCCCAAATAGTTCAAGAAAGACCACTACAAATGAGCAATATTTTGCACTGTTATACAATTTAATAAATCAGAAACTGATGACATAGTGCTGTATTTTACTTCTTTATCACTTTTTTCAACCAAAAATGCTTTGCTCTGATTAGGGGGTACTTGAATTTAAAAAAAAATCACAGGGGGTACATCACTGAAAAAAGGTTGAGAACCACTGTTGTAGAGGATGCTGGTTTCCGGAATAGACAACATTTTTAATAATAGTGCTTTCTGGAAACTATTTAATTGAATAATCCTGCCCGAGTGTGAGGAAAGAAAACGACAAATCAGAGAAATGCAAAGAGAGTCTGGAGTAAAGTGGAAGAAGCTGCATGAAGGAGGTGGGTGGTACTGCGAGGGTGGCTGTTGATTTGCAGAAGAGAGGGGATGTGACAGAGTGGGTGACAGTGGGAGCGAGTGGAGCGTGTGTGTGCGTGTGTCAGAACCGTGTGCCGTTTGCTGTGCTTGTGTCCCCAGGCGAAGGCAAACATTAGCTGCATTAAGTGAGCTGACAGGTCCCTCCCCATTACCAGTGCTGGTGGCCCAGAGACATGGAAGACGCTGGGCTTCTGTGCACTCGTGCACTATGCAAACTCATAAAGTATATCATGTTTGCACTGACAGCACCTTGCACGCTGACCACAGGTCGCCCACAACACAGTCCAACCTGACACAAACACGCAAACGTGGTTACTCCTGCGACGGTGCACATACAGTAGTGCAAAGTCCCCTGATGTGCAGAAAACACACTCCATTTATCACACACACACACTGACAGCGCCGCGCTGCTTCTCATAAATGAATGTGATTGTGTGCTTGTGTGTGTCTATGTTATTTGTGTTATGCCTGTGTCCCCATGTGTGGTGTATCATGGCATCTCTGCTTAAATATTGATTGTTGTCTTGTCTGGGGTTCAGGGTTAAAGAGCATCTGCTGCCTCCACTCTTCAATAATTCAGCTGCACCAGCAGCCCTAAAACACACACCAAACAACATTAGTCCCTAAGGTTGAATTTGCCATATTACGCGCACACACACACAAATACTGTACACACGGGGCTTTGTTGCACATATTTTTCATTTATGTCACGCCAGCATGATATGACAACGCACAAAGTGCCTATACCAGGTGTGTCAATCTAATTTTCATCGTGGACCATACCACAGTTACGTATACGCTCACACACACACTACTGAAACACTCATACACACTACTGATTTTTTTTCTCTCACACACTACTAAAACACTCTTACACACTACTGAAATACTCTCACACACATTATTGGAAAACGCTCACACACACACACACACACACACACACACACACACACACACACACACACACACACACACACACACACACACACACACACACACACACACACACACACACACACACACACACACACACACACACACACACACACACACACACACACACAAATACTCTCATACACACTACTAAAACACTCTCATATACTGCATACTACTGAAACTCTCACAAACACTACTGAAACACTATCATACACATTACTGACATGTTTTTCTCTCACACACTACTGAAACACTCATACTGTATACTACTGAAATACTCTCACACTCGCTACTGAAACACCCGTTACACAATACTGAAACATTCATACACATTACTGTTTTTTCTCTCTCACCCAATACTAAAACACTCTCATACACACTATTAAAACTCTCATACACACTACTGAAATACTCACACACTACTGACATTTTTTCTCACACACACACAACTGAAACACTCATACACATTACTGAAAAGCTCTCATCCACAATACTGTTTTTTAAATCTTTCATACACACGACTAAAAAACTCTCATACACACTACTGAAATACACGCACACACTACTGAAATACTCTCATACACACTACTGAAACACTCATACACACTACTGATTTTTTTCTCTCACACACACTACTAAAACTCTCATACACACTACTGAAATACTCTCACAAACATTATTGAAACACACACACACACACACACACACACACACACACACACACACACACACACACACACACACACACACACACACACACACACACACACACACACACACACACACACACACACACACACACACACACAACTGAAATACTCTCATTCACACTACTAAAACATATACATATACTATACTACTAAAGTACTTTCACGTGCTACTGAAAGACTCTCATACACACTACTGAAAGACTCTCATTAACACTACTGCATTTTTTCCCCCTCACACACACTACTGAAACACTCATACACACACTACTGAAATTCTCTCACACACAGTACTGAAAGAATCTCATAAACACTAATGTCCCGTCCTTGCACACTACACTGGGACAACAAAGATGACGGGGAGAAGACGCTGCCGAAGGTGAGCCACGTAAATAAGACCGCCCACAAAACGGCGCATCCGGAAGCGACTGTCAGAAAGCGACTTGAAGATGATCTGTAAAACATCATCTATGCATCATTTTGACCAAATAATCACCATTATATTTTATGTACACCACAAGGAAGTGTTTTACATTTAGAAAAATAATAATAATATTATGACTCCTTTAATGCGGCGTATAAACCGGTGCGCCTTATATATAGACGCATTTAAGTCCCATCTTAAAACTCATTTGTATACTCTAGCCTTTAAATACACCCCCTTTTTAGACCAGTTGATCTGCCGTTTCTTTTCTTTTCTCCTCTGCCCCCCTCTCCCTTGTGTGTGTGGGGGAGGAAGGGGCACAGGTCCGGTGGCCATGGATGAAGTGCTGGCTGTCCAGAGTCGGGACCCGGGGTGGACCGCTCGCCTGTGCATCGGTTGGGGACATCTCTGCTCTGCTGACCCGTCTCCGCTCGGGATGGTTTCCTGCTGGCCCCACTATGGACTGGACTCTCACTATTATGTTAGATCCACTATGGACTGGACTCTCACTATTATGTTAGATCCACTATGGACTGGACTTTCACAATATTATGACATCCCACTGGGTGGTGAGTTTTTCCTTGCCCTTATGTGGGCCCTGAACAGAGGATGTCATTGTGGCTTGTGCAGCCCTTTGAGACACTTGTGATTTAGGGCTCTATAAACAAACATTGATTGATTGATTGATTGATATATGAAAAAAGATTGAAAATAGACCATTCAGCGGCAGTGTGCCTTATGGTCCGGAAAATGCGATATGTTTTTTTCAGACCTGAACACAACTGAGCACCTTTGAAGCATCCTCAAGCGGAAGGAAGGTGGAGGAGTGCAAGATGTCTAACATCCACCATAATAGAGGAGAGAAAGAGAATCCCAGTAACACGTGCAGCATTGGTGAATTCCACAACCAAGATGGCAAAAGTAGATAACAACGATGCTTACACTAAATCACACTTTGGAGAATGTGAACTCTGGTCCATTGTTTTTCCCACTATTTGGGCAATAATGTCTGTGTGTTACTAATTTTCTGTAGATAGCAAATCTATACTGCTTTACAAGCTGTACACTGACCACTCTAAAGGAGATCCAAGCTACATTTCTATAGTATTGTCCCTTGAGGAGATAAAATGCTTGCTGAAATATGCACTTAGGTACATTTGTGTGGTCTGCTATACGGGTGAACATCACGCTGTGTTTCGGGCTCCAATGGCATGAAGGACGGTAGAGTGAGCGATGGACGGTAAAAGGGTATAAGAAAGTCGCTTAATGTAGTTGTAGAGTACGAGTGTGTGGGAGAAAAGAGGAGGTGATTCAGTGAACGACAGCCGAGGCAATTGAGGCTGTTGACCTCTAGGCTATGGAGCTTGTCGCTACAGTGAAGAGGGGAGGCAGGGAGGGGATGTTAGTGAAGATGTTTTCCTCAAATGCGACGTCTCCGCGCTGCTGTGTGTGTACGTGTGTGCGTGTGTGTGTGTTTGTGTAATCTCCCCAGGCAGATCCCTCTTTAGCTGAAGCAGGGAAGAATGGAGAAGAAAAGGAAAAGCCATCTTTATCCAAATCCAATTGCAGCTGCAAGAGGGAGAGAAGGGAGGGGAAGACGTTGTAATTTGTCTGAGGGATTACAAGTGAGTGCTGGCAGACCATGACGGCTGACTATGCTTGTGTGTGTGTGTGTGTGTGTGTGTGTGTGTGTGTGTGTGTGTGTGTGTGTGTGTGTGCGTGCGCGCGGTTTATGTGCGTATGCCATGACTTAACCCATAAGAACATTGGTGACAGAATTCATGCAACAGAATTAGAGCAGAGAATTAAGAATGTTTTTCTACACAGCAGCCCTTGTGTGACTCAGTCCATACTAATGCCTGCAGGTTGGCTGAGAGGGCAGAAGACAGTAATAATTGTCCCTCTTGTGGAAGACAGCCTACAGTCATAGGATGCACAAGTGTTGCATTTGGGGAAAGCTAGCAAATGTGGTATTTATTTAACTTTATTTATAGAAATGTTGTCTATTCTTCTCATGCATGTGTGAACTGTTGTCAGGGTCTTTGCAGGTTTCAACAAGTCAAATTGAAGACTTTTAAATACTTTTTAAGACCATAATGAATATAATTTAAGACCATTTCACATCCATAGGGACAAAAAGGTACAAAGACAAAGGAAAATTAGAAGGCTAGAATGAATTCTACAGTTGTATATGACGTTAGGGCTGGGCGATATATCAAATATACTCGATATATCGCGGGTATAGAAAATGACTATATCACTCTTTCTTGTCTCTCCTTCTCACAGAGACATAAAACAAGCGCACCTTCTTACATACGTCACATACGTATACGCCCTCGCGGAGCAGACAGGTAGCGGCATAGTAACGTTAGCTGTGGTGCGAGTGGTACTAGGAGAGAAAGAAGGTGCAAATCTGGTGACAAATGAAGGAAGAATAAATTCCAAAGAAAAACCACAGGGGGTCCATCGTCTGGCGGTGGTTTGGCTTCAAGCGGGAATGTGTCGAACAGACAACCGTAATTTGTCAAGTGTGGGCAAAAGCGTTGCTACAAAAAGTAGCATTACTGCTAATATGTAGCATCATTTGAAAAGTCACCCGCTAGAGAATGAAGAGTGCTTACTCCGCATGTCAACATCTCCGTTTGGTGCCACACCAACAAAATGCAGAGACAACCATTTCCACATCAACACCGTATGAAATAAAAAGTCAACAACAGAAGGAGATAACGTCTGCAGGAACCTACCACATAGCGAAGGACGTACACAATTTGATTTCCTATTATGCAGCTCATTTGTATTTGACAGTTATTGAAATATCTTGAGTGTCATCATGCACAAAAGTGCACTTTATTTGTTTTAAACTATTGTAGTGGCGTTCTGTACAAAAAGTGCACTTTAATTTAGTGTTGTTTTAATATGTCATCTTAGTGACATCATGCACAAAAGTGCACTCATAGCTTGTTTTAAAATGTCTTTGACAATCTTGCACTTTCTGTTTTGGAAATGACATGAATGTTTGTGCCACTTTTTAATAACTGTTTAATAAATACAGTTTTGGTCAATTGACTTAGTTGTGATTTCCCTCTCTGCATGAAAGTTTAAAATGAGCATATATTAATGCAGTATGAACAAGAATGTTTTAATGTAGACACATAGAATCATCATACTACTGTGATTATATGCATCAAGTGTTCATTCAAGGCTAAGGCAAAAATATCGAGATATATATCGTGTATCGTGACATGCCCTAAAAATATCGAGATATTAAAAAAAGGCCATATCGCCCAGCCCTATGTGAAGTAATTCGCTGCTCTTTAACGTAGAAAAACAAAATGGTTCAACTAACTAATTACACCAGAAGCCTCTCGACCTTAAACTAATTGAAAACAAAATAGCAAACATAACAGCCATTTATCAGATTTTCCATAAAACTGTTTTCTTGCAAAAAGTGCACTTCATATCAAGTGTTTTTATGTAACAACCAGAACATCAGCAATGGTGGACGAAAGCACCACAATATTTTGTCTGTGAAAGGGACTGTTAGCATCTCATTTTGGGACAGCATGGTGGCCAGCTATTAAGTCTGTTTTCATCGCAAATTTCCACAGTATTCTGGACATCTGTGTTGGTGAATCTTTTGCAATTTGTTCAATGAACAATGGAGACAGCAAAGAAGAAAGCTGTAGGTGGGAAGCGGTGTATTGCGGGTGGCTGCAGCAACACAAACACAGCCGGTGTTTCATTGTTTACATTCCCGAAAGATGACAGTCAATCTTTACCATTGGCCTGTGGAGAACTCGGACAACAGAGACTCTTACCAGGAGGACTTTGAGTTGGATGCGCAGACGCGGTACCGTGAGTACGCATGCAGCTGCGGCTTCCAAACATTTGATCGCTTGCCCGTACATGCGTGCCGCTATGTGCATGTCACGTACGTAACTTTGGGGACTTTGGGGAAATATATGTGCTGTATGAACTTTGGGGAGGTGAACGGTACTTTGGGCTGTGGGATTGAGTGTGTTGTGCAGGTGTTTGAGTTGTATTGGCGGGTTATATGGACGGGAGGGGGGAGGTGTTTGTTATGCGGGATTAATTTGTGGCATATTAAATATAAGCCTGGTTGTGTTGTGGCTAATAGAGTATATATATGTCTTGTGTTTATTTACTGTTTTAGTCATTCCCAGCTGAATATCAGGTCCCACACGCCTCTCACAGCATCTTCCCTATCTGAATCGCTCCCACTGCCCTCTAGTCCTTCACTCTCACTTTCCTCATCCACGAATCTTTCATCCTCGCTCAAATTAATGGGGAAATCGTCGCTTTCTCGGTCCGAATCGCTCTCGCTGCTGGTGGCCATGATTGTAAACAATGTGCAGATGTGAGGAGCTCCACAACCTGTGACGTCACGCTACTCGTCTGCTACTTCCGGTACAGGCAAGGCTTTTTTATCAGCGACCAAAAGTTGCGAACTTTATCGTCGATGTTCTCTACTAAATCCTTTCAGCAAAAATATGGAAATATCGCAAAATGATCAAGTATGACACATAGAATGGACCTGCTATCCCCGTTTAAATAAGAAAATCGCATTTCAGTAGGCCTTTAAGTCTTTGTTACTTAGAATATGTTCCCCATACTAAAGTGTTACCAAAAACATATAACTTTGTCTTGAATTTGAAAAAAAAAAACATTTTATTTTTCACTAAAGAAGGGTTCAGTGAATGCACATATGAAACTGGTGGGGTTTGGTACCTCCAACAAGGTTAAGAACCACTGCCCTAAACCAACAACTTTTTAGCTTTTAATGTCAATTGCTGTATAAACTTGGAAAAAATATTCTAGCTAACCTAAAATTATAGGAATAAATAATAGAAATAATATAAAATAATTAACTTCTGTGAGTACACTACTACCAAAGAGAAATTAGCGTGTGCTTACTTTATGTAATACTATGATTTCATTAGTAAACATCTCATATTGATCTCCTGTGGCAATTGGCGCCACTTTACCCACATAACACTCCTTTGGGAGGGTTAAGCTGATCCTTGTATTGTTGTGCAAGTGCTTGTGGCGTTTCAGCATCTTTTGACAGGGACTTATCCTGGATTTTTGACTTTTACATTGTCATTGTATTCACTTTCACCACAATGTTTACAAATGCTTTTAAACATTTAATAGGTTTCCATCCACTGGCTTCAAGCATGCATTAAATTGATCGTTCTGGAGTCACAAATTGTTGAACTTGCACTTACCCATCTTATGCAACTAGTTCGGCTTTGCTGTGGGCTTTTGTTAAGTTTTCTCCGCTGCTATGCTAAATTGTAACAACACAACAGCTGCGCGAGTACAGCACACTAGCTGGTAGTGCTCGTAAAATTCGGACCGGGCAGCACAGGTAGTCTACTTTAGTTCCGTTGTGTAGTTCCGTTATAGCATCCTCAAAAAAGCAAACATTTAAAAGCAACGAGCTCGGCGTGTAAACAGTTTAGTTGTGTTGCTGTGTTTTTGTGTAAATCATGTAGGCCAGTGTTTTTCAACCTTTTTTGAGCCAAGGCACATTTTTTTCATAAAAAAAAAATACAGAGGCACACCACCAGCAGAAATCATTAAAAACTGAAACTCAGCAGCCGATATTGACAGTAAAAAGTCGTTGTCGCAATTGTTGGATATGACTTTAAAGCATAACCAAGCATGCGTCAATATAGCTCTTGTCTCAAAGTAGGTGTACTGTCACCACCTGTCACATCACACCCTGACTTATTTTGAGTTTTTTGCAGTTTTCCTGTGTGTAATGTTTTAGTTCTCATCTTACGCTCCTATTTTGGTGGCTTTTTCTCTTTTTTTGGTATTTTCCTGTAGCAGTTTCATGTCTTCCTTGCCCGCTATTCCCCACACCTGCTTTGTTTTAGCAATCAAGACTACTTAAGTTGTTCGTACGCTATCCTTCTTTGTGGGGACGTTGTTGATTGTCATGTTATGTACGGATGTACTTTGTGGACGCCGTCTCCCTGCTCCAAACGCTGTAAGTTTTTGCTGTCGTCCAGCATTCTGTTTTTGTTTACTTTGTAGCCAGTTCAGTTCTACTTTTGTTTTGCATAGCCATGCTTCAGTGCCTTTTCCTAGCCTTTTGTTCATTTTTAGTTTAAGCGTTACATACCCCAAAAGGGACAAGCGGTAGAAAATGGATGGATGGATACCTTTTACATGCCAAAAAAGGTTGAAAAACACTGCACTAGACAACGGCACATTATTATAATTATTGATTTGCAAAAAATTATTTGGCCCTGCGATGAGGTGGCGACTTTTTCGCACACTCTTGGCATTCTCTCAATGAGCTTCAAGAGGTAGTCACCTGAAATGGTTTTCACTTCACAGGTGTGCTTGAAGCTCATCGAGAGAATGCCAAGAGAGTGCAAAGCAGTAATCAGAGCAAAGGGTGGCTATTTTGAAGAAACTAGAATATAAAACATGTTTTCAGTTATTTCACCTTTTTTTGTTAAGTACATAACTCCACATGTGTTCATTCATAGCCATGAAAATAAAGACAACACATTGAATGAGGAAAAGGTGTGTCTAAACATTTGGCCTGTACTGTATGTCTCTCTCTGACTAAATAAATCTAAGTGATACGTACACAGCGGGATAAAAGAAAAGTAAAGAACTCAATGTAACTTAATATAGTCTGCAGTCATATAGTGTCCGTCGGCAATAACCCGATCCAGTTATAGGGTCACATCAATATTTGTGAGTCAATACTTTTTATTTGCATCGCGCTATTTGCATTGCCTCACACGATGAACACTATATATATTTATATTTGATTTCAATTGTTTTTTTGTTTTGTTTCCATGACTAGGTGTCAGTTCCGCTTCTTTTTCCAGTAACAGCACAGCGGATAAAACACTGCCTTTTTACGCTCGCTATCCTGGTACTTTCTACCATCTACAAATGCCACGGTGTTCATGTCATCATAAAAGACATGAACATTGAGTTCCAAAAATAAAGGATACTGCTACCAGGCTATTATCCACCAACCGTCGTGCTGCCGAAAAGGAAAAAGCGAAAATGACGCACATTGCTGAAATAAGGTTCTCCGTGCGTCGGGTCAATACGACAGTGACAGCAAGTGGAATTAAAATATATTAATTTACTTATTTTCTTAATAATTCTTAATTTGTTTTATGTTTTCTTCTTATTTTATGTCAAAAATAAAAATAGACATCTGAGAAAATTTGATTTTTTTTTTTAATAGAGCTTTTCTTGTGGAATACCTGATGTGGCCCAGCCTAACGCAGACTTTGCCCCTCGCAGCCTCCAGGTGAATTGAGTTTGAGACCCCTGCTTTAGACCATATCATTGATTAAAAGGAAACAAATTGAGCGTCCTGTTTAACAATTTATGGGATGTACACAAATGCAAAAAAAACGTGTTGTAATCCAAATCCTTGAAGTCAAATATGTGGCCATTCAGTTCTAAGATGTGTGACACAAAATGGGGCTGGGCGATAGGGAGGAAAAAGTATATCTCGATATATTTTTACTTAAACTCAATATTCGATATGTATCTTAATATATTTTCCGGTGAAAGTATGCATATAAAGATATTCATTATTGAGCGAGATTCAGTGAAATTGAAGTGAATGACAACTCTACTGTAAACAGTCAGTGGCACTTTTATTAACCCAGTTAGTCAAGATGGGAATTAACAGCACAGAAAATAAACTGTTTAAGTAGCACATAATTACATATCATAAATAAAATAGAAAAATATTATTTATATGTAAAATAAATAACATAGCTGTGCAAATAACACAAAATGTATCAAATTCAGATAAAAAATAAATTTGCGGGAAGGCACTTTTTAATTCCCAGTCGACGATGTAATGGACTGTCACACACGTACGGTTCTGGTCATACGCCAAGTAAGTGACTTGTCTTCATTGTGCAGCTATGATCTTCCTCACTTCGGCATACATTTTTGGCCGACTTGGCAACTCCAGAACAGTTTGGATTTGGGTTTACATGGTAAACAACTCAAATTAATGTTTTATCCAGACGCATACATTTGTCCAAATGTGGTCAAGTCGACGCATTGTGGGTTTCCTGGACGTCGTCTACATCGCTAAAAGAAACATCTAAACAAGAGAATACCTCTGCCATCTTACATTAGTTTTTTTAATATATAAATCCATCCATCCATCCATCCATCTTCTTCCGCTTATCCGAGGTCGGGTCGCGGGGGCAGCAGCCTAAGCAGGGAAGCCCAGACTTTCCTCTCCCCAGCCACTTCGTCCAGCTCTTCCCGGGGGATCCCGAGGTGTTCCCAGGCCAGCCGGGAGACATAGTATTCCCAACGTGTCCTGGGTCTTCCCCGTGGCCTCCTACCGGTTGGACGTGCCCTAAACACCTCCCGAGGGAGGCGTTCGGGTGGCATCCTGACCAGATGCCCGAACCACCTCATCTGGCTCCTCTCGATGTGGAGGAGCAGCGGCTTTACTTTGAGTTCCCCCCGGATGGCAGAACTTCTCACCCTATCTCTAAGGGAGAGCCCTTAGAGAAACTAATTTCGGCCGCCTGTACCCGTGATCTTGTCCTTTCGGTCATAACCCAAAGCTCATGACCATAGGTGAGGATGGTAACGTAGATCAACCAGTAAATTGAGAGCTTTGCCTTCCGGCTCAGCTCCTTCTTCACCACAACGAATCGATACAGCGTCCGCATTACTGAAGACGCCGCACCGATCCGCCTGTCGATCTCACGATCCACTTTTCCCTCACTCGTGAACAAGACTCCTAGGTACTTGAACTCCTCCACTTGGGGCAAGATCTTCTCCCCAACCTGGAGATGGCAATCCACCCTTTTCCGGGCGGGAACCATGGACTCGGACATGGAGGTGCTGATTCTCATCCCAGTCGCTTCACACTCGACTGCGAACCGATCCAGTGAGAGCTGAAGATCCTGGCCAGATGAAGCCATCAGGACCACATCATCTGCAAAAAGCAGAAACCTAATCCTGCAGCTACCAAACCGGATCCCCTCAACGCCCTGACTGCGCCTAGAATTCTGTCCATAAAAGTTATGAACAGAATCGGTGACTTAAATATATAATATAAATCACCCGCTTGAATATTCCCTCTTTCTTTTCTACGACTCTCTCGTCGTCATTTGTGATGTCTGTTGTGATTTCCCTTCCTGGTTCCAAGACCCGCCCTATCTTGCATCTGATTGGCCTGTCCCTAATGTTTTGCCCTTATCTCAACCAATCATAGTAAAGAACCAACAAATCATGGACGTTCTTATATGTGCAAGCACGTCTTGGAAAGAGGAAGGGGAGGGGCTTAGTAGCCCATTAGAGGGAGTGTGAAGCGGGGCAAAACAAAGAACACAACAAATAAGCGGTGTTTGGTCATTTTAACATGAAATAAATTATATCGATATTACGATATTTTCTTAATTCATATCTTGTTTAAAAATATATCGACATATCTTACAAACTCGATATATCGCGCAGCCCTAACACAAAGTGGCTCGAAATAGCAAAAACATAAATACTTCCCAGTTAACTGCTAACGGTTTAGATTTTATTGATCGCTTACAAGTTCAAAACCTTGACATTCACACATGATCAAAGGTTAAGTAGCCTTCCAGAAATAAAGGGAAATAAAGACATCCGAGGCAGCTCCCTCACCTTTACCATTTTATGAGGCATCGAGATTGCCAGAGGGACCGAGAGAGAAGCGAGACAATGAAAAGAAACAGAAGGAACTAAATGAAAAAGTCAGGAAATGATAGTTGTGGTGGAGCGAAAACGGGCTTCGGGCCAGTGTTTGGCTGCCCACTTTGATGTGATGTGACTATACTTCACGAGAGAACACAAATATCTGCCCGCAGCATTCGAAGAGCTTCGGACAGCGGAGTCAGACAGGCGCCGGCGTGAAGCATCATCAGTGTCTTCCCATGTCTCGGTGAGTGATAGTGATACCAGACGGCCTCTCCATCACAAGCGCACGCCGCCCGACGGCTCTGCACAAGCTATTTTGCGGTGACACATAGCATACACTGCAAATCACATCACATATGCAACCTGAGGACCACAACCAACACACAAAATCACTCACACATATTCTGCCGCCGCCCGTGTTGGCAAATGCTGACCACATTCTTTCAGGCATTTTAGACTGTCGGGTTATATTTAACAGAGACACACTCTCACGCTCACTGCAATAGGTGAAGTATTGTCCTGCAGCATTCTCAGGGAAAATGCAGCAAAATGGATGCACCTCTTTTCATTGCAGTACAGTAGAACAGTGTTTTTCAACCACAGTCT
Source organism: Nerophis lumbriciformis (assembly GCF_033978685.3). Classification (NCBI taxonomy): domain Eukaryota; kingdom Metazoa; phylum Chordata; class Actinopteri; order Syngnathiformes; family Syngnathidae; genus Nerophis; species Nerophis lumbriciformis. The sequence continues at coordinate 24,484,492 of NC_084564.2, forward strand.
GGGATACAGTCTGGTGTGCCGTGGGAGATTATCTAATTTCACCTATTTGGGTTAAAAATATTTTTTGCAAACCAGTAATTATAGTCTGCAAATGATGTGTTGTTGTTGGGTGTCTGTGCTGTCTAGAGCTCGGCAGAGTAACCGTGTAATACTCTTCCATATCAGTAGGTGGCAGCCGGTAGCTAATTGCTTTGTCAATGTCGAAAACAGTGGGAGGCAGCGTGCAGGTAAAAAAGGTGTCTAATGCTTTAACCAAAAATAAACAAAAGGTAAGTTCCCCTAAGAAAAGGCATTGAAGCTTAGGGAAGGCTATGCAGAACGAAACTAAAACTGAACTGGCTACAAAGTGAACAAAAACAGAATGCTGGACGACAGCAAAGACTTACTGTGGAGCAAAGACAAAGTACATCCGAACATGACATGACAATCAACAATGTCCCCATAAAGAAGGATAAAAACAACTGAAATATTCTTGATTGCTAAAACAAAGTACCGTATTTTTCGGAGTATAAGTCGCTCCGGAGTATAAGTCGCAACGGCCAAAAATGCATAATAAAGAAGGAAAAAAACATATATAAGTCACACTGGAGTATAAGTCGCATTTTTTGGGGAAACATATTTGATAAAACCCAACACCAAGAATAGACATTTGAAAGGTAATTTAAAATAAATAAACAATAGTGAACAACAGGCTGAATAAGTGTACGTTATATGACGCATAAATAACCAACTGAGAACGTGCCTGGTATGTTAATGTAACATATTATGGTAAGAGTCATTCAAATAACTATAACATATAGAACATGCTATACGTTTGCCAAACAATCTGTTACTCCTAATCGCTAAATCCCATGAAATCTTATACGTCTAGTCTCTTACGTGAATGACCTAAATAATATTGTTTGATATTTTACGGTAATGTGTTAATAATTTCACACATAAGTCGCACCCCCGGCCAAACTACGTGAGCGATTCAGATAGGGAAGATGCTGTTAGAGGCGTGTGGGACCTGATATTCAGCTGGGAATGACTAAAACAGTAAATAAACACAAGACATATATATACTCTATTAGCCACAACACAACCAGGCTTATATTTAATATGCCACAAATTAATCCCGCATAACAAACACCTCCCCCCTCCCGTCCATATAACCCGCCAATACAACTCAAACACCTGCACAACACACTCAATCCCACAGCCTAAAGTACTGTTCACCTCCCCAAAGTTCATACAGCACATATATTTCCCCAAAGTCCCCAAAGTTACGTACGTGACATGCACATAGCGGCACGCACATACGGGCAAGCGATCAAATGTTTGGAAGCCGCAGCTGCATGCGTACTCACGGTACCGCGTCTGCGCATCCAACTCAAAGTCCTCCTGGTAAGAGTCTCTGTTGTCCCAGTTCTCCACAGGCCAATGGTAAAGCTTGACTGTCATCTTCCGGGAATGTAAACAATGAAACACCGGCTGTGTTATCCGGCACAACAGTCAGGGGGTGCATTCTACGGTGGGGGTGCGTTATCCGGCACAACACCTGCCGCAATACACCGCTTCTCACCTACAGCTTTCTTCTTTGCTGTCTCCATTGTTCATTGAACAAATTGCAAAAGATTCACCAACACAGATGTCCAGAATACTGTGGAATTTTGCGATGAAAACAGACGACTTAATAGCTGGCCACCATGCTGTCCCAAAATGTCCTCTACAATCCGTGACGTCACGCGCAGGCGTCATCATACCGAGACGTTTTCAGCAGAATATTCCGCGCGAAATTTAAAATTGCACTTTAGTAAGCTAACCCGGCCGTATTGGCATGTGTTGCAATGTTAAGATTTCATCATTGATGTATAAACTATCAGACTGCGTGGTCGGTAGTAGTGGGTTTCAGTAGGCCTTTAATGCTAATGATTTTCAATCATTTGGATATGCCAATCACAGACAGCGTGTGTGGCTGCAGAAACAAAATTGCACACGTCAACTACTTTAACACTGCACTTGTCCAACCAATTAGATGTCACTCACAAGAATGTAACATGAACAAATCGGACAGGACACAAACGTTAGCAAGTCTAGCATAGCTTTGTGAGCAACAGTGCTAACATTACAGTCACATTTTAACAGAGAAACCATGCCACGTCAGCCTGTTTGCTTAAGAAAAACAAGAACATCAAACTTACAGCTGCCACGTCTGGAGCTGACTGATGGGTAAGGTGCTCACAAACTCCAGAGTACAGTGGGTGGCGCGGAATGTCCGCACAGAACGTATTTATCTGTTCCCGTACAGTAAGCCACGTCTAGCTCTATGTGCACTCTTTGCTCTCTGTGTTTTCTTCCCCGTGTTATTGACTGTCTCATGTCCTCCTTGTCGCTCCAACTGCGGACCCCCGTTCCCGCGTTGACGAGCTGTGTGTCTCGTCATTCCTTGTTCCTCTGCTTCCCGGACTGCCTCTTGGATCTCGACCTCCCGCCTGGACACGTACCTCCCAACTTCCTGCTTGTCTCACGGGACATTCGAGCCTGCCTTTCCTCTCCGGGACTTCCGCCTCTCGCTCCACACTCCCGGTAACACACAACAGCTAATCTCCACACAAACACTCTTGGATTGTTGTCACATTCCCTTGGTTATTATTATATTTATTGTTTATTATATATATAGAATATATATATATAATAAATCATAGTGTTAAATAATATTCCCCTGTTGTCTACTCCCCTCTGTACACATAACAGGTGAAGTGCCTGTGAAAATATTTCATGTTTCAATGTGAACACCTGCGGATTATAGACGGATCCGGACAATATATGGACAAAATAACATTTAAAAAAAAAATGAGGTGGATGCTCTCCATAGCCCGGAACTGATGGTATGTATTTTTGTTTACAAACAGGCTCCGAGGACACATACTGTTACAAAAGCATTAAAAAGCCAATTTTACATAACAGTTGAAAATGAAAGGAAATGGCAAAAGAATATACAGTATGCACGTCCTCCTACACAGAGGTGCTGCCTTGATTCATAACCATGCAGCTCTTAGGGCGCCACTCTCAACAATAGAGAACACACAAAACATAAGTAGACCTAATAGAGCGCTTGGAGAATGCAGAACTCCTCCAAGGCTGAAAGACCACTCATCTTTAACACGAAATCAGTGACTGAAGCAATCACAAGAACTTCCAGAGGCCTTGCGCACGGCAGAGGATCACACTTTCAGTAAAGTCGGCCAGATGCATAATGAGATCTATGTCGTCTTCTGCACCTCCTGTTGCCCCTTCGCTCAAAGCCACAGGTAGTCTCGCAGAGAGTGGCTTAGATTCTGAGTGCTTTTTTATGTCCCTCCCGTTCTACTCCTATCAGTCCTCTATTAGGCGACAAGATAGAAGACTGGGAGAGGGGAATGACATAGTGGGAATGGCAAAAAATGGAATCCCCCCACCACCACAGCAGCACTTAAAGTAAGTCTGAATTATTAATGAGGAGACAAAGCGAAACATTTATTTATCGTCGAGGAAAAGGGAAGAGCAGATCCCTGTAGAGCTGAGAGACGGAGGGGAAAAAATACCGGGTCAAGGGAATGTGTGTGGAAAATGGGACGTCTAAGGAGGCATTGATGGGTTCAGTTTATGGATACGCAGTGGAAGGTCACGACTGAGCTGTTTCCTGCGAGTTTTCTTTGGTCAGCAGAAGGCGACAGAATATAAGACGACCACTCTTTTTTTTAAGACTTTTGACAAACATTTTTAAATCAAAACCAATAAAACAAATTATGTAAGATATGATCTTTCTTGGCTGTTTGATGACATTGCTTCATTGATCAGCATTAATGATGGACCAAAGCATCGATGCATTGGGAAACACAAGGAGTGATTCCGTGTCCCTCGATACTTCGGTGTGTATCACTTTGACTGTTAAAAGCGCTTTTTGGCTCAGGAGTGACAGCTCGCACTAAATGAAGTCGGAAGAAAGGCCTGTTGCGTTTGACATAGATTTTTGTCCCCATTTTATTTCAAAAATGGAACTGAGAAAAAAGGCAAAAAATAAGATAATTTTAATCGTTTTAGCGCTAAATTAAAGTACATGTTTTCAGGTTACTATTTGGCTAATTGGCCAGAGTTGTGTGCTTATACATTCCTTTTTGCACAGCTGTTCGTTTCAAAAAATAAATATATTTGCTATTACTTTTTTTGCAGGTAAAATTTAATGACTAAATTAGGCAGGCAGATGTTGCCATTATGAAACATTAACACAGTATCAGTGCAGTGTAGATACAGCATGTAAGTGCGTCACACACTCACCTTCTTTTAACCATAATTATCAGCATCGTCCTAAAATGTAGACATGACATTATATCAGACACTTTTTTTTCCTCTATAAAAGTACCACCTTATATTTAGGTCAATATTGTATTTTACAATAATAAGCACAGACTGGATATTTGATTCCATTGTTTTCTTTGCAAATATAATTCATAGAAGCATATACCGTATTTTCCAGGCCATAGGGTGCACCAAATATTAAGGCGCAATGCCGATGGTCTATTTTTGATCTATTTTCATATATAAGGCGCACCGGATTATAGGGCTCATTAAAGGACACATATTATTATCATTATTTTCTAAATGTAAAACACTTCCTTGTGGTCTACATCAGTGGTCCCCAACCACGGTCCGGTACCGGTCCGTGGATCGATTGGTACCGGGAAAAAATAAATAAATAAATAAAATATATATAATATTTTTTTTTTTTATTAAATCAACATAAAAAACACAAGATACACTTACAATTAGTGCACCAACCCAAAAAACCTCCCTCCCCCATTTACACTCATTCACGCTCATTCGCACAAAAGGTTTGGTTCTTTCTGTTATTAATATTTCTGGTTCCTACATTATATATCAATATAGATCAATACAGTCTGCAGGGATACAGTCCGTAAGCCCAAATGATTGTATTTTTTTATGACAAAAAATAACTAAAAAATAAAAACACATACCCCCCTCACCCCCGGTCCGTGGGACAAATTTTCAAGCGTTGACCGGTCCGCAGTTACAAAAAGGTTGAGGACCACTGGTCTACATAACATGTAATGGTGGTTCTTTAGTCAAAAAGTTGCATGGATGATGTTTTACAGATCATCTTCAAGCCGCTTTCTGACAGTCGCTTCTGTATGCGCTGTTTTGTGGGCGGTCTTATTTACGTGGCTCACCTTTGGCAGCGTCTTCTCCCCGTCATCTTTGTTGTAGCGGTGTAGCGTGCAAGGACGGGGGTGGAAGAAGTGTCAAAAGATACTTAAATCAATAACGGAGCAGCATCTCCTCATCCGACTACCTTATCGATTACGGTGTCGTTAAGGACTACAAAGGTGAACGCGCGCAATATTTCAGGATTTATGCAGATCCCATATGCAGATCAGCAGGTACCAGAAGGTAAGAAAAGTTGCTTTTGCATAATATTGCGAAACAAAACGCCAGATAATATGTCTTATCTTTTACACACACCATAATAATACTTGTATGTTTAATGCGCCGACAATCCATCAAGCGGTGCGGCTTCATAGCTTACCAAAGTCGTACTAAAACATTTTGATAGATTTTTGAGCGCCGTGTGTAGTGTTCTATATTTTCACTGGAACATATACAATGTTGGTGTTGTTTACTTGAGTCATATTGCCATCGTAGTGCAGCCTACACTTACAGTATCTCTTAGGTTTGACTGCCATCTACTGGTCACACTTATCGTTACACCATGTACCAAATAAAATAGCTCCGAAGTGGGTAAGCTCAACCTTATTCCTTACATTAGGTGCACCGGGTTATAAGGCGTACTGTCGAGTTTTGAGGAAAAAAAAGGATTTTAAGTGCACCTTATAGTCCAGAAAGTACGGTAGTTACTAATTATCTTGTCTTTTCTATCCTGATTAGAAAATGGCAACATTTAAACACAGGGAGCAAACAAATGAGAATTAAATAAACTCTGCTTCTTCCAACTCATGTTAAATTGTGCAACTGTAAATGTGATGCTACTCAAAGTAACATTAAGCATGTTTTAAATAAAGACAATTTATATCAGTACCATTACTAAATACAATCATTGATTTTATCCCTCTGGAGCTCTGGACCTTTAAAAAGAATAACCCAAAAGTTAATTATTTCCCTATGTTTCTTGTTATATTTGAATGACATGTAATAATAGTAACAGCATTATACTGTGGGACGACAGAGGGAAACTAGCACTTTGGAAAATCTAGCATATTTAGCGCAATTTATTGTCTATCCATCAATATGCACCACTATTTCCAAACAAACAAAAATTGTATATTATTATATTAAAAATAAATTGTACTTATTTTGAATAGATAATAAATTATATCTCATTGAGTCCTATTTCCACCAAGCAAATGAGATTACTTTTTTTTTGCCAAAAATCAGAATGGCATGGAAATTCTTTTTTTTTCTTTTTTTAGCACAAAATCATAAAGATTACAATGAATAATATGTACTAAAGTTTATACGAGCACAGCACACAATTCTGAATAATTATGTCTGCAATAGCATGGTATGAGTGGTCTCCAGGCTGGTCAACTACCATTATTGTAGGCATGTAGTAAGTAGTGCAGAGTCAAATTACTGCACAATGTTGTTTTAAGGAGCTGCAAATGCCCAACAAGAAGTATAACATATCCCATTTTAGACAATAACAGCTGTCAAGTTTGTGTTTTGCAACCATAGAAACACTGAACTTCTGGACACTTCTCAGGTGACAACTGAATGTCTGAACGTCATCAGGTAACAGGAGCAAACAAAGCTCTTTTTAGAGAGGCCTCACTCGATAAAATGATGCTTACGCCAACGTCAGTTACCACAGTGATTAGCCGGCACAAGTTGATCTAACCGTGTTTGCTTTGAATCCTGCACATTGCTCAGCTGTGACTGATGGATTTGTGCGGATTTGACATGTGCAAGTGACAGAGAAGGGATGCATGAATGGAACAATTTTATGCATGTGGGTATAGATTGTGTGTGTGTGGAGCGTGAGGGGATAAGCACTCAATAACAGCTGACACTGAGCTGCCCTCTGCTCTTGTTCACACAAAGGACTATGATTATATTACTGTTTGACTACTGCCTAGCTACACCCCCTTTGCCCCTCCCTCCTCCCCCCCCCCATACCCTATACTGCCACGCACTGTGTGTACTCAGCATCTACCATAATTACAACCATTGTACGTAGCACTCTTACAACAGAGTCCCATGCAAAGTGTGCCACGTGCATCATCACCACCCCCATTGTGTCCTCCCCCATTTTCTCTCTCTCGCTCTCCATTTTTATTCTGCGGCTTTTCGCCATTCGCTGGGATGCCAACAACAGCGCGGAAAATGGGTGGCATAAAGACAACTCATTTCAAATTTGGTCACTGGTGCAGACTCGGGATGCTTTATTTTATATTGATAAAACACTAAAAAACACACAAATAACTTTTTACATTGTGTGATGTCGTGACAATATTGGGGAAATTTGTACTTCTTTAGATATTAATACTTTCCATGATTTCCTGGTTTGTTCATGTAATTTCTACTCCAGCCAGATAAACCAAGCCTTCATCCACCCATTTTCTACCGCTTGTCCCTTTTGGGGTCTTCTGGAGCCTATCTCAGCTGCATTCAGGCGGAAGGCGGGGTACACCCTGGACAAGTCGCCACCTCATCGCAGGGCCAACACAGATAGACAGACAACATTCACACTCACATTCACACACTAGGGCCAATTTAGTGTTGCCAATCAACCTATCCCCAGGTGCATGTCTTTGGAGGTGGGAGGAAGCCGAAGTACCCGGAGGGAACCCAAGCAGACATGAGGAGAACATGCAAACTCCACACAAATAGATCCCGAGCCCAGAATTGAACTCAGGACATTCGTATTGTGAGGCACATGCACTAACCCCTTTTACACCGTGCTGCCCTAAACCAAGACTTACAACAAGTAAATGGCATATGTGGCACCATTTAGGGCAGGGGTGTCAAACTCAAATACAGAGTGGGCCACGATTTAAAACTGAACAAAGCCGCGGGCCAAGGTTGAACAAATTAACCTTTTAATAGGGACCCAAACAAGTTTTGCATTGAATATTGAACAAGCAAGGCTTATATAACTTTATCGTGACTTGCAAAATCGAGTTTTAAATAATAATAACAAAAATATCAATGGCATATCAAATACAATTTAAATAAAAATTGAATGCCTCTTTTCTATTTGCAGCCTTCTGAGGTAAATATCAACATTAACTTTTTCCACAGGCTAATACATTTGAAAATAAAATAACAATGAATACAACAACCATTCAGGACTTTAAACTGCTCAGTTTGCAACACACTGATCTAATCTGATGTGCCCAAGCCACATACCTGGCATCTTTTCTTGGATGCTAGTTCATTAATGTCGGGGCTCAGGCTTTGAGCTGAGGCAACCTTCATTATCGAACAAAGGTGTTCATCAGTCATTATATCTCGTAGTCCACCCGGACCAAAGTCTTGGGAGCGTGCCTTAAAGGCACTGCCTTTAACGTCCTCTACGAGCTGTCGTCACGTCCGCTTTTCATCCATTCTAACAACGTGCCGGCCCAGTCACACGATATGTGCGGCTTTTGTACGCACACACACGTGAATGCAAAGCATACTTGGTCAACAGCGATACAGGTTACACTGAGGGTGGCCGTATAAACAACTTTAACACTGTTAGAAATATACGCCACACTGTGAATCCACACCAAACAAGAATGACAAACACATTTCGGGAGAACATCCGCACCGTAACACAACATAAACACAACATAAACACAACAGAACAAATACCCAGAATCCTTTGCAGCACTAACTCTTCCGGGACGCTACCAAATAAACCCCTCGCTACCACCAAATACCCCCCATGCCCCCCCACACACACACCTTGTAGCGTACCGGAAGAGTTAATGCTGCAAAGGATTCTGGGTATTTGTTCTGTTGTGTTTATGTTGTGTTACGGTGCGGATGTTCTCTCAAAATGTGTTTGTCATTCTTGTTTGGTGTGGATTCACAGTGTAGCGCATATTTCTAACAGTGTTAAAGTTGTTTATACGGACACCCTCAGTGTAACCTGTATTGCTGTTGATCAAGTATGCGTGGCATTCACTTCTGTGTGCGTGCAGAAGCCGCACATATTATGTGACTCGTTGGACTGGATGAAAAGCGGACGTGACGATTTTCGGGAGGGGCACTGAAATTTGGGAGTCTCCCGGGAAGTTTGGCAAGTATGAGAATTAGCGGTGAATGCAGTGTTACCGCGGCACCGCCGCTGTATATAATCGGCGGGCCAGCTCTAGTGTTAATTTGATATCGCCTCATTTGGCCCGCGGGCCAGAGTTTGACACCCATGATCTACGGGTTTGGCTCAAAATGCTTTGGCAGACATACTGCCATGCGTGTAGTACAGATATCATAAATGCTGTATAGTTATTGAACACATGGTCAATGACATATGGGAAATTAGTTGTGTCTTGTTTAATGGTGGCCATGTTTTTCAACCAATCTGGCAAACATTTTACAGACATGTGCTTGTCAGTCCCTTAAAGCTGTGTACAAAATTTTGTGGTGAACACCGTAAATTTACATTGGGTCATTTATGGCCCAGAGGGATCTACGTTCTGGCCCTCTCCCTAAATTCATAATTAAGTGTAATTGCAGCCTGTGAACTGCAATCTTGACTCACACTACGATAACGCCGCAAACACAAAAATTACAGCACAACAAACATGTGAATACTGTATGTCCAGGGGAAGTCAACGATGACAAAATATAAAAACATTTACAGTATTTTCCGGACTATAAGTCACACTTAAAATCCTTTTTTTTCTCAAAACTCGACAGTGCACCTTAATAACCCGGTGCGCCTAATGTATGGAATCATTCTGGTTTTGCTTACCGACCTCGAAGCAATTTTATTTGGTACATGGTGTAAAGATAAGAGTGACCAGTAGATGGCAGTCAAACATAAGAGACATGCATAGACTGCAATATGATGGCAATATGACTCAAGTAAACAACACCAACATTTTATATGTTCCATTGAAAATATAGAACATTACACACGCCGTTCAAAAATCGATCAAAACGTTTTAGTACGACTTTGGATGAAGCCGCACCGCTTGATGGATTGTCGGCGCATTAAGCATACAAGCATTATTTTGGTATGTGTATAAGGTAAGACATTATTTGGCGTTTTGTTTCGCAATATTATGCAAAAGCAACTTTCCGGTACCTGCTGATTTGTATTTGGGATCTGCATAAATCCTGAAAAATTGCGCACATCCGCCTTTGTAGTCTGTGCCGACAACATAGTCTATAAGCTCCTTCATTTTCTCTATCTTCTCGTTATGGGACATTCATTCTCCGCTGTTATCATTTCTAATATAAAGTAGTGTAAAGTTACTTCTATCTGTCAGTAAACTCGCCATGAAAGTGCTAAAACATACCGGTGTAGTGAGTTTACATTATTCACCCAAGGAACTTTAGTTATTAGAGAGTTCCGGTCGGACGTTTTTTTACGGGACACATTTTCGGCTTTGTTGTTTCCGGATGAGGAAATGCTGCTCCGTTATTGATTTAAGTAAAGTCTGAATGTCATTAAAACAGTTATCTCCATCTTTTGACACGTCTTCCATCCCTGTCCTTGCACGCTACACCGCTACAACAAAGATGACGGGGAGAAGACTCTGCTGAAGGTGAGCCACGTAAATAAGACCGCCCACAAAACGGCGCATCCGGAAACGACTGTCAGAAAGTGGCTTGAAGATGATCTGTAAAACATCATCTATGCAACCTTTTCACCAAAGAACCACCATTATATGTTATGTAGACCACAAGGAAGTGTTTTACATTTAGAAAAAAATAAATAAATAACATGACTCCTTTGATGCGTCTTATAATCCGGTGCGCTTTATATATGAAAAAAGATTGAAAATAGACCATTCATTGGCGGTGCGCCCTATGGTCCGGAAAATATGGTACATTCAATTTTACATTTATAATGACTTAAGGCTTTGTGTGGCCCAGCCTCACCCAAACTCTACCTTTAGCGACTTCCAGTTATATTGAGTTTGAGACCCCTGCATTGAGTGTTTTGTAGAATGCAGTGAATTGTATGAGAAATGTCAAGACAATCTTGGGTTTAAAACACAGTACCACCGTGTGGTGTGTTTGTCAGTCAAATAACCTCATATCGAACAAAGTGGAGGTTCATGTTTTCTGAAAAAAAAAAAAAGGTCAGGAGTAGAAGAGTTAACTTCAGGGGTGCAGCGTTTACCATATATTCCGGACTATCGGCTTCTACTTTTTTCCCAAGGTTTGAACCCTGCGGCTTATACAAAGGTGTGGCTAATCTACAGATATGTCTTTGTTAACGGCTAAACTATAGAATGGATCAGGCAAAAATAATCAAACAATATACTAAAATGTTTTACTTTAAGAAAATGTTCAAACGCAAAGTGTTTACAAAGTACAAGGAAGAAGAATCCTGATAAACATGGATTAAAAACTTAAAAATGAGAAAATAGCATTCGTATCACAAAGGATGAATAACGACATCAATTATTTTTCTGTTTTGTTTGATCAGCTTTTTCACTGCTGTATTACAGACACCAATTGGAAACAATTAAGGTATGTAAATAAACATTTACAATATCTTTCTTTGTAAATATCTAATTTCACAATATACTTGCATATATCTGCGGCTGATAGTTTGGTGCGGCTAATATATGAAAACATATTTTTTCTTCTTCTAAAATTTTGTGGGTGCTGCTTATAGTCCGGAAAATACAGGAATGTATTAATTTGATTAGAAAAAAAGCTTTGATTCACAGTATATTATGTTGCTTTGATTAATCATTTATTGAATGTAACAATAAAAATTGATAAAATAAGTGAACAAAAGTGCAATTTTAATGTTGATGATGTGCAGAAAAATATTTGTTTATTTAAACTATTTTCCATAAAATACTATAGGTTATAAAATGCGTTTATCCGATTACTTGTGTAATCGAACAAACTGATCGATAGATTACTCCAGTGTTTTTCAACCACTGTGCCGCGGCACACTAGTGTGCCGTGAGATATAGTCTGGTGTGCCGTGGGAGATTATCTAACTTCACCTATTTGGGTTAAAAATATATTTTGCAAACCAGTAATTATAATCTGCAAATGATGTGTTGTTGTTGAGTGTTGGTGCTGTCTAGAGCTCGGCAGAGTAACCGTGTAATACTCTTCCATATCAGGAGGTGGCAGCCGGTAGCTAATTGCTTTGTAGATGTCGGTAACAGCGGGAGGCAGCGTGCAGGTAAAAAGGTGTCTAATGCTTAAACCAAAAATAAACAAAAGGTGAGTGCCCTTAAGAAAAGGCATTGAAGCTTAGGGAAGGCTATGCAGAACGAAACTAAAACTGAACTGGCTACACAGTAAACAAAAACAGAATGCTGGATGACGGCAAAGACTTACTGTGGAGCAAAGACGGCGTCCACAATGTACATCCGAACATGACATGACAATCAACAATGTCCCCACAAAGAAGGATAAAAACAACTGAAATATTGTAGATTGCTAAAACAAAGTAGATGCGGGAAATATCGCTCAAAGGAAGACATGAAACTGCTACAGGAAAATACCAAAAAAAGAGAAAAAGTCACCAAAATAGGAGCGCAAGACAAGAATTAAACACTACACACAGGAAAACACCCAAAAGGTCAAAATAAGTCACGGTGTGATGTGACAGGTGGTGACAGTACACCTACTTTGAGACAGGAGCTATAGTGATGCATGCTTGGTTATAATTTAAGGTCATATCCAACTAGGGCTGGGCGATATGGCCTTTTTTTAATATCTCGATATTTTTAGGCCATATCGCGATACACTATATATTTCTCGATATTTTGCCTTAGCCTTGAATGAACAATTGATACATATAATCACAGCAGTATGATGATTCTATGTGTCTACATTAAAACATTCTTGTTCATACTGCATTAATATATGCTCATTTTAAACTTTCATGCAGATCACAACTAAGTCAATTCAGCAAAAGTCAATTCAGTTATTAAGCAGTGGCACAAACATTCATGTCATTTCAAAACAGAAAGTGCAAGATTGTCACAGACATTTTAAAACAAGCTATAAGTGCACTTTTGTGCATGATGACACTCAAGATATTTCAATAAGTGTCACATAAAAATGAGCTGCATATCAAATAGTATTTGTCCTACGGTGTTGATGTGGAAATAGTTGCTTCGGCATTTAGTTGGTGTGGCACCGAACGGAGATGTTGACATGATGTAAAGACATATTCCCTCTTGAAGCCAAACCACCATCAGACGATGGACCCGTGCTGTTTTTTCTTGGGAATTAATTATTCCTCCTTTTGGTACCAGATTCGCACCTTCTTTCTCTCGTATTACCACTCAAACCACACCGTTAGCTGTTAGCATCACAGCTAACGTTACCATGTCGCTACCTCTCGCTCCGCGGGAGCGTATGACGTTGCTCACATGACAGTATGTGACGTATGTAAAAAGATGCGCTTGTTTTAAAGTCTCTGTGAGAAGAAGAGACAGGAAAGCATGAGAAAGTTTAATGCCCCGCAGCTAAAAGCAACTGCGTGAGAACGTATACTCGAATATCAACATATAGTCATTTTCTATATCGCACAGAGACAAACCCACGATATATCGAGTATACCGATATATCGCCCCTGATGGTGTGCCTCAGCATTTTTTAAACACAAAAAATGTGCATTGGCTCAAAAAAGGTTGAAAAACACTGGATTACTCGATTACTTTAAAATGTATTATTTATTAATTGGTTACTAAAATGATCGATAGCTGCAGCCCTATAAGCACCTGTCCTAGTCGTTTCACATGACTGTATAAATCCTGCAAAGGGGACTCGCGTGGAACAGTACACCGATGCACTGTATTCTTTTTGTTTGTCACTATTTTTTTTTCTTTTTTTTCCTCCTTTGGTAAAACTTTAATGTGTTTTCCCACTCAAGTACTCAAGTAAACTAGTCAGAAATGGCTTGGGTTGCAGAAACACTAGAGTGGTTTCAATGTGGCGGCACGGTGAGAGATTTAAGTGGTTAGCGGCTGGCGGACTTATGTGAGTGAGTGAAGCCAGACAAATGTCGCAAACAACACCGGAACTATCCGCTCACGTCCCTGAAGAACAAAACACACACTTACGCACACAGACACTCTGTCCAGGCGTGGGAGGTTGAGGTGACCACCTTGAGTGTGTGTAATTGTATAACAGCCTGCGATCTCCCAACCCCCTCCCCAAGAGGCCTGTTGAGGCTTGCTGACTATCGATCAAATGTTATACTATACCGTGATGCTGCACACACCTAAAACACAGCCAACAGTGTGTGTCTGGCGAGATGGACAGACGCCTTCAAAGCAAAAAAAAAAAAAAACGGGTAAGAGGGAAAAGGAGTGCCTCCCTCGGCTGCTACCATGCAGCTTTAGCCATCTGGTGGCAGAGCCTAAATTAATTAGCTATGCTCATTACTAGTTTGCAAGAGGCCTGCAGTATAAACCAGGCACCAGCTCTCAAAATCTCTTTACAAACCTTCTCAGCACACTCCAACTTATGTTATGTTGCAACCCTGTATTGCTTGTAGTGTCGCTTCACAACAAAAAATATTCAAAATGAGCCGCTTCATAAATCTGCAGTTGTAATTTCAAACGATATTTATCATCGTGGTTGTAGTTTGCAGTGACGTGAAAAAGCAAAGACATAACACTGAGATGTTTCTAATAATTGGCCTCTTTTGTTAATCAAAAATTATATCCATCCATCCATTTTCTACTATGGGTGTGAATCCTACAACTCAGGTTTCGATTCCAATCCTTGGGGGTTCAAAACGCTTCTCGATTCAAACAATTCTCGCTATAAAGTTAAAGTACCAATGATTGTCACACACACACTAAGTGTGGTGAAATTTGTCCTCTGTATTTGACCCATCCCCTTATTCACCTCCTGGGAGGTGAGGGGAGCAGTGGGCAGCAGCGGTGGCCGCGCCCGGGAATCATTTTTGGTGATTCAACCCCCAATTCCAACCCTTGATGCTGAGTGCCAAGCAGGGAGGCAATGGGTCCCATTTTTATAGTCTTTGGTATGACTTGGCCAGGGTTTGAACTCACAACCTACCGATCTCAGGGCGGACGCTCTAACCACTAGGTCACTGAGTAGGATAATATCGGCCGATAAATGCTTTAAAGTGTAATATCAGAAATTATCGGTATCGGTTTCAAAAAGGAAAATGTATGACTTTTTAAAACGCCGCTGTGTACACGGACGTAGGGAGAAGTACAGAGCGCCAATAAACCTTAAAGGCACTGCCTTTGCGTGCCGGCCCAATCACATAATATCTACGGCTTTTCACACATATAAGTAAATGCCACGCATACTTGGTCAACAGCCATACAGGTCACACTGATGGTGGCCGTATAAACAACTTTAACACTGTTACAAATATGCGCCACACTGTGAACCCACACCAAACAAGAGAGAGAACATCCGCACCGTAACACAACATAAACACAACAGAACAAATACCCAGAACCCCTTGCATCACTAACTCTTCCGGGACGCTACAATATACACCCCAGCTACCTCCTACCCCCCTCCCCCCACCTTAACCCTGCCCCCCAACCCCGCCCACCTCAACCTCCTCATGCTCTCTCAGGGAGAGCATGTTCCAAATTCCAAGCTGCTGCTTTGAGGCATGTTAAAAAAAATAATGCACTTTGTGACTTCAATAATAAATATGGCAGTGCCATGTTGGCATTTTTTTCCATAACTTGAGTTGATTTATTTTGGAAAACCTTGTTACATTGTTTAATGCATCCAGCGGGGCATCACAACAAAATTAGGCATAATAATGTGTTAATTCCACGACTGTATATATATATATATATATATATATGTATCGGAATATCGGATATCGGCAAAAAAGCCATTATCGGACATCTCTACTAAAAATGATAAGAAAACCTTTCAAATCAGGTTGCAAGTTATAAAAGCTCTTTGTGGCTGATGACATATAACGTATACGCACAGAAAGTAAGCACAGAGATGCCCCTCAAAAAGTAAGAATCACAAAAATTCAGCATCCCTATTAGAAACACAGCTGTAGTAGAACATAAATAAACAAATACATAAGTTTCACTCAAAACTAATAATCATCTTTGACATATTTTTTTAAACATATCTTGTATTATAACGTGTGGAGTACCCCAGGGTTCGGTTCTTGGCTCTGCACTTCTCAAAATCTACAGGCTGCCGCGAGGCGACATCATACGCAAATACGGTGCTAGCTTTCACTGTTATGCTGATGACACCCAACTCTACATGCCCCTAAAGCTGACCAACACGCCGGATTGTAGTCAGCTGGAGGCGTGTCTTGATGAAATTAAACAATGGATGTCCGTTAACTTTTTGCAACTCCTGCGAGACACCGACATTTATTTAATAATACCACCTTAACATTTGACAACCAAACAATTACACAAGGCGACTTGGTAAAGAATCTGGGTATTATCTTCGACCCAACTCTCTCCTTTGAGTCACACATTAAGAGTGTTACTAAAACGGCCTTCTTTCATCTCCGTAATATCGCTAAAATTCGTTCCATTTTGTCCACTAGCGACGCTGAGATCATTATTCATGTGTTCATTACGTCTCGTCTCGATTACTGTAACGTATTATTTTCGGGTCTCCCTATGTCTAGCATTAAAAGATTACAGTTGGTACAAAATGCGGCTGCTAGACTTTTGACAAGAACAAGAACGTTTGATCATATTACGCCTATACAGTATATTACACATATACATATACATATATACATATATATATATATATATATATACCTATACTGGCTCACATGCACTGGCTTCCTGTGCACTTAAAATGTGACTTTAAGGTTTTACTATTTGCGTATAAAATACTATAAAATACACGGTCTAGCTCCATCCTATCTTGCCGATTGTATTGTACCATATGTCCCGGTAAGAAATCTGCGTTAAAAGAACTCTGACTTATTAGTGATTCCCAGAGCCCAAAAAAAGTCTGTGGGCTATAGAGCGTTTTCTATTCGGGCTCCAGTACTATGGAATGCCCTCCCGGTAACAGTTAGAGATGCTACCTCAGTAGAAGCATTTAAGTCCCATTTTAAAACTCAATTGTATACTTTAGCCGTTAAATAGACCCCCTTTTTAGACCAGTTGATCTGCCGTTTCTTTTCTTTTCTGCTCTGAATGGATGAAGTGATGCTGTCCAGAGTAGGAACCCGGGGTGGACCGCTTGCCTGTGCATCGGTTGGGGATATCTCTGCGCTGCTGACCTGTCTCCGCTCGGGATGATCTCCTGCTGACCCCACTATGGACTGGACTCTCACTATTATGTTAGATCCCCTATGGACTGGACTTTCACAATATTATGCTATACCCACTCGATGTCCATTGCACTGGTTTCTCATTGTCATCCCACTGGGTTGAGTTTTTCCTTGCCCTGATGTGGGATCTGACCGAGGATGTCGTTGTGGCTTGTGCAGCCCTTTGAGACACTTGTGATTTAGGGCTATATAAATAAACATTGATTGATTGTATCGCGTATAGGCGATATTATATTTCGCCCATACACAACATTTTTAATTGTTTAACAATGTGAAGGGTACCAAAACCACCTACATTATATCAATCATTCCAGGAAGCTCTGAAATTGGGAACTTTTTACCACACGGACCATAAACAACTGGATTTAGTGAATTACAATAATACAATTTTTGTCCTACATTAGCAGCAAATGATTTGTACTAAATAATTATTCATTTAAGAAAATATTGAACAGTTAATATCAAGTCTATTCAACTGGTGGCCCCGGCCCGATAAGCTTTTAATTTGGCCCGCCGAACATAACCCAAATAGGCTTGATGAAACCATTCAAACTAGGGTTGCTCATGTATGCAGTACTCCCGCCGCCCCGCAGGGGGCAACAGTGAAGTATGTGTCACAATGAAGCAGCAGTGGGTGACTAGAAGAAGATGGCACTATCGACCCTGAAAAAAAAAAAAAATCAATCGCGAAAATCAGACTTTACAGCGACTGGACAACAAAGTATGACTGTATGGTAATTGCTGACATTGTGATATATTTGGTATTCGTGGTCATGTTGTTCAAGGCTGTTTAACTCTGGCAACCAAAACTGGTAAATACATGTTGCGCTGAATTTGACCAGCAGAGGGTGACAAAGCTACACCTTAGGTTTAATTGTGTTAAACCACATGTGTAATGTTTGCTGTGTGCATGTACACTAAACCTTCTTTTTTATTAATGTAACATACACAATAGACATTATTTATGTAAAATACACAATGGACGTTATACTTTTGTAATGTTTATAGTTTCAGTCTTACAAACCTAAATAAAGGAAGACGTATAAAGACATACAACTGAGGAAGAGAAATAATTCAAAAGAAGGAACGTCATTCATCAACTAAACTTGTTAACTATCTGTCTAGCTGCACGCGCTGGAAACGAGTAGCGAGGGCAGAATATAGAATTTATTGACAGTGCAGTGTGAAAGCTTATGTGGTTACTTTGTAAAAAAGCAAACGCGGTCTCAGAGGAATATAACCTGCGGGGGCACTTTCTAAAGTAACATCCAAATGTTGATGTCCGGCCCCTGACACCTTGGGCTCTTGAAACTGCGGCCTTCTTCATTATGTAGTTGAATAGCCCTGGTCTATATGTTGCATTCATCTATTATTTTTTTGTATTCTTTCTTTTGCTGAAAATGTATTGCTACACAATCTTCTTTCCCCGTTAAAACATGCTAACTTTTAAAGTAAACACACTTAATGATTGCTGATCCAGTGATTCTCAAATTGTGGCACGCCGAAGAATCACCTGATTTAAGTACAATGATTTATTCCCCTGTATTCAAACAAAGTGTTACTGTTCAAACTGTGTGTAATGGTACAGTGGCCAAAATGATTAAATATACATGTTAAATAAAACATCTGCCTTGTCTTTAATGAATACTTAAGCCTACCACTGTACGATACTGTACTTTAATGTTGGTCATTAGGGTGGTACATGGAGAGCAAATTTTTTTTATAGGTGTTACTTGTTGGAAAAAGTTTGAGAACCACTGAGTTAGGATATAGGATCACATAAGCTATGCTTCTTCCAACTCCTTTTCTGACATGGTGAATTGTCCATACAAACTAAACCATGACCATGATCAACATTGGCACCAACTAGGGATGTCCGATAATGGCTTTTTGCTGATATCCGATATTCTGATATTGTCCAACTCTTTAATTACCGATACCGATATCAACCGATATATGCAGTCATGGAATTAACACATTATTATGCCTAATTTGGACAACCAGGTATGGTGAAGATAAGGTACTTTTTAAAAAAATTCATAAAATAAGATAAATAAATTAAAAACATTTTCTTGAATAAAAAATAAAGTAAAACAATATAAAAACAGTTACATAGAAACTAGTAATTAATGAAAATTAGTCAAATTAACTGTTAAAGGTTAGTACTATTAGTGGACCAGCAGCACGCACAATCATGTGTGCTTACGGACTGTATCCCTTGCAGACTGTATTGATATATATTGATATATAATGTAGGAACCAGAATATTAATAACAGAAAGAAACAACCCTTTTGTGTGAATGAGTGTAAATGGGGGAGGGAGGATTTTTGGGTTGGTGTATCTTGTGTTTTTTATATTGATTTAATAAATTAAAAAAAAACCCCAAAAAACGATACTGATAATAAAAAAAACGATACCGATCATTTCCGATATTACATTTTAACGCATTTATCGGCCGATAATATCGGAAGGCCAATATTATCGGACATCTATAGTACCAACTAGTGTTGTCCCGATACCAATATTTTGGTACTGGTACCAACATTTTTTCGATACTTTTCGGTACTTTTCTAAAAAAAGGGGACCACAAAAAATGGCACTATTGGCTTTATTTTAACAAAAACTCTTAGGGTACGTTAAACACATGTTTATTATTGCAAGTTTGTCCTTAAATAAAATAGTGAACATACAAGACCACTTGTCTTTTAGTAGTAAGTAAACAAACAAAGACTCCTAATTAGTCTGCTGACATATACAGTAACACATTTATCGTTCTATTATTTTGTCAAAATTATTAAGGACAAGTGGTAGAAACTTAATCGTTAATCTACTTGTTCATTTACTGTTAATATCTGCTTACTTTCTCTTTTAAAATGTTCTTACTACACTTCTGTTAAAATGTAATAATCACTTATTCTTCTGTTGTTTGATACTTTACATTAGTTTTGGATGATACCACAAATTTGGGTATTGATCCGATACCAAGTAGTTACAGGATCATACATTGGTCATATATTAAAGTCCTCATGTGTCAAGGGACATATTTCCTGAGTTTATAAACATAATATATATATATATATTTTTAAACGAAAGAAGATGTTGTGGTGTTGTGGACCGGAACTTTTCAGAGTCGGTATAGTACCGAATAAGATTCATTAGTTTTGCGGTAATATACTAATACAACTCTAGTACCAACTGATAAGGTACCTAAAGGGCGGAATGGTCCACATATGTTTTTGTTACAAAAAGGTAAGAACACAGAAAGCACCCTTTCAAGAAAAGATGTGTTCAGGTGTACCTAATGAGGTGTCACTACAGTAGACGCCAACACTATAGGGAAATCTTGTGGTGCTTATGTCGAGAAGTCAATCAATCAAAGTTTACTTATGTAGCCCTTAATCACAAATGTCTCAAAGGGCTGTACAAGCCACATCGACATCATCGGCTCAGATCCCACATCAGGGCAAGAAAAAAACTCGACCCAATAGGAACAAATTGAAACCGGTGACTGGTGCAATGGATGCCGAGTACCTCAGCCTTCTTCCTTTATTTTCATTCACTCTCAGCCCTCTTATCCCACATTTGTCTCCCCAACCTTGGGGAGTGCTCTGTAGCACTACAGAGACGACAGATGGAGGGGCCGGGGTAGCTCAACATCATTGAGGAGAGCCAGACAAGAGAATAGAAGGTGGCTCGCATTCATTATTTACGTCACTCGGTATTGGAATATTAATGCTAAAAGCAAATCGGGCAAGCCGTCATTAAATTAACGGGAGATGCAAGAAAGAGAGGGGGTGAGGAGACTGTGTAGGGTTGATGGAAGGCAGGGGGAGAAAGGGGGGAGGCACATTCTGTTAAATGGGCCTTAAAATTAGTGAAGCAAAAACACCTCCATTAAGAGGGACTGCATCTCCACTCACGTTACCGCTCTTCCCCCCGACTCCTTTGAACACCTCTTTCTCAGACAAAACAAAAAAAATCAGTTTTGCCCACGCGCCTCTTTCAAACCTCTTTGAGAAATATGCATTTCTGTGCTGCCCCTCTCAAGTTCCTCTTGAAAATTTAAACACGGTGGCAGAATGTGTCTTTTGGTCCCCTTACGCCTCTCTCTGGAGCCCACTGTCCTCACTCTCGCTATCACTCCCTTTCCTGAGCAACACCTTAATACCATCACACATGTGGACAAGCTCGCTATATGCGGCCGTGCATTAATAGGCAGGGATGATAGAACCGTGCACATGTATGCATAAATGTGCAAACTCATGCGCAAGCGTTAGCTTCAAAGAGGCCCACACACACACACAAATACACTGATGAGTAGTAGGCAGAATGGTTCTTCCTGCACAGCAACACATTGCGTATATGCAGCGCCACTCTTCCTATTAGTGGAACGCTGCCACGCACCGTCGACTTCTGGAGAGCAAACACGAGCTTGCCTCCACTGCCTATCAACGGATGCCGCAATTACACTCCCTCGTTGGGCGTGTGCACTGCATGGATACCAGGCAGGTGACTTCCACAGAAGACGGTATGTATTCATCGTAGTAATGATGTGATGGAAACATTAGGATGCTGCCTATTGATGAATGAAAACCTCATTTGTTGCAGAGACACATATGGCAGTGTTGGCGCAAGGAATTTTAAAAATGGGGTCCCAAGTACCCCACCAAGTCATAAAAATAGGGTCCCACAGTAAATTTTTGGGGTCCCACTTTTTTGTAACCGTTTTGAAAACAAATGATAAATGTATGCTTTATCCTGTTATATGTAATGATCCACTGCCCTTATCATAGTCTGTTTGCATTGGCTGCGCTGGTACACTGCAAAAACTGAAATCTAAGCAAGATTAAATATCTCAAATAAGGGTGATATTTGCTTATTTTCTGTCTGATAAGATAATTCTTCTCACTAAGCAGATTTTATGTTAGAGTGCTTTACTTGTTTTAAGGATTTTGGTCCTAAATTATCTCAGTAAGATATTACAGCTTTTGTAGCTGGGATTTTACGACCTATATTGAGTAAAATTGGGTCATCAACACTCACAAGTATAAAATTACTTTTTTAAAGTAATAATTTCTTATTTCAAGAATGAAATAAAATATCATGACTTTGACACAATATGTCTCATAATTAAAACAGATGATAGCCAAATGGACTTTGCTGTTTTATTTTCAATGAAACAATAGAAAATACGTACTCATATAGTAAGTTGGCACAGTACAGTAAAATGACAGTTAATATTTAAACATTTAAGATGTGACATTTCTAACAATTTTGAATAGAAATAGTTCATGCACATTCAGATGAATTCTTCAAAAGTACAATTAAAAATGTTTTGGCCGGGGGCCGGACTGTATATATGCGCACTAATTGACTGAAAGAGCACGCCCTTGTTGCGATGATGTCATGTTATCGATGGAAAAATGCATTTTTAGACCATATGATTTGCCTGAACGGCTAGGAGACCCCGAGAGTAACAAGCGGTTGCCTTGTTGCCTTTCCATTAAGAACAATAAATTAGTTTTTAGTATAAGTTTGCTGGTTTCAAGAAATGTAATGCCGAGCACATATCATTATGTCAAGATAATGGCACTAGCATTTACTTCATTTAAGAATATTTTTCAACATATTGAGCAAAAAGGTCTCTTTTTTTTTCTCCTAAGAAAAGTGCACTTGTTATTAGTGAGAATATACTTATTTTAAGGTATTTTTCGGTTAATTGAAGTTAGCTAATTTTACTTGTTTTGGAACGTCTTGACAAGCCAATTGTTCTTGTTCTATTGGCAGATAATTTTGCTTAGTTCAAATAAAATACCCTTAAATTTTATTTTATTTTTTCTTGTTCTTGAACACTGACTTTTTGCAGTGTAGTGTTCCTTCCAAGGCAGAAAACAAGCTGGAGCAGCGTGGAGGTAAGATTAAGCCTTTTAATAAATTAAACGCAGGACAAAAAAATACAAAACTGAGGATGCTAACAAGCGTGGAGCTAAAAAAAAAAAAAAATGTCACCAAGGGTGAAAAACAAGGAATGCTAGTGTGTAGACAAATCACTAGAGTGAGGAGAAAAACCAGGAGAACGTGAATGTTGCCTAAGCAAATAAAACCACCAGACCAAGTGAGGCCAGGGCATACACTAAATAGCTCTCTGATTAGTGCCCGGGAAACAGGTGAGCGTCCCGAACACTAACCAGAGTCAGGTGAGAGTAATCTGCCGTCATGGCAACTGAAACACACAAACTCAAAGGTGCTGAAAACACAAGTGAATCGAAAACGCAAACAGACTATGATCCGTGCAGCGGATCATAACATTATATCTCACATTCTATATTGCGTTCTGGAAAAAGGTTGTCATAAACTTGACTTAATTCATGAAAAACAATACTACAAAAGAAAACAAATGTTTATGCATATGTAAATGTATTCAGTTATAAACATTCATTCACTTTCTTCTTTCCTTCATGGATCTAAACTTTACCGCTGCCGGTATTTTTCTTCTTTTATATTTTCCTTGAATAAGTTGTAGGTGTATTTATTAGTATAAAAGTGTAAAAAGTTTTTTGCTTCGGTCATGAAATGATGCTAATGGTGTGCCAGGGCATACGTGCATATGACAAATTGAATTGATTATTCTCACCAGTACGTAGATCATCAGTCGTTTAAAAACCGCCACATCTACACTTTCATGGCAAATAATGCCAACAAACTTAGAATTTTGCAAGTTAGTTTCAATGTCATTTAATACAGTGGCACTCTAGCATTTCATCTCTGGCTTGGTGATGGCCATAAGCCAGGCCTGGGCAATTATTTTGACTCGGGGGCCACATTTAGAGAAAACAATGTGTCTGGGGGCTGGTATATATATATATATATATATATATATATATATATAAATATACGAACGTACACACACACAAACATATATAAGCTGTGACAATCTGCTGTACAGTATGTGTGTTTGGGTCCTATTTTTAGGAACACTAATACAAAACCTCACAATAATGTCTGATTGAGTGCTAAAAACGTTATGACAGACCGCCTTAAAAGAAACGAAATGGAATTTTAAATGTTCTACTGAATGAGACACCCAGAATGTACATGAATATAAAGAATGTTGGATTTACGATATTAACTATGAACGACATTATTATCTCGGTCGACATTATTTACAGTCAAGCGAAACGCAACAAAACTGCAACAAACATGGTGAAATATGAATGCGAAGGGTAGAATTTAGGGATTTCACCATCTACGGTCCGTAATATCATCCAAGGGTTCAGAGAATCTGGAGAAATCACTGCACGTAAGCAGCTAAGCCTGTGACCTTCGATCTCTCAGGTTGTACTGCATCAACAAGCGACATCAGTGTGTAAAGGATATCACCACATGGGCTCGGGAACACTTCAGAAACCCACTGTCAGTAACTACAGTTGGTCGCTACATCTGTAATTGCAAGTTAAAACTCTCCTATGCAAGGCAAAAACCGTTTATCAACAACACCCAGAAGCGCCATCGGCTTCGCTTGGCCTGAGCTCATCTAAGATGGACTGATACAAGGTGGGAAAGTGTTCTGTGGTCTGACGAGTCCACATTTCAAATTGTTCTGTGATGGTATGGGGGTGTATTAGTGCCCAAGACATGGGTAACTTACACATCTGTGAAGGCGCCATTAAGGCTGAAAGGTACATACAGGTTTTGGAGCAACATATGTTGCCATCCAAGCAACGTTACCATGGACGCCCCTGCTTATTTCAGCAAGACAATGCCAAGCCACGTGTTACATCAACGTGGCTTCATAATAAAAGAGTGCGGGTACTAGACTGGCCTGCCTGTAGTCCAGACCTGTCTTCCATTGAAAATGTGTGGCGCATTATGAAGCCTAAAATACCACAACGGAGACCCCCGGACTGTTGAACAACTTAAGCTGTACATCAAGCAAGAATGGGAAAGAATTCCACCTGAGAAGCTTAAAAAATGTGTCTCTTCAGTTCCCAAACATTTACTGAGTGTTGTTAAAAGGTAAGGCCATGTAACACAGTGGTGAACATGCCCTTTCCCAACTACTTTGGCACGTGTTGCAGCCATGAAATTCTAAGTTAATTATTATTTGCAAAAAAAAAAAAAAGTTTATGAGTTTGAACATCAAATATCTTGTCTTTGTAGTGCATTCAATTGAATATGGGTTGAAAAGGATTTGCAAATCATTGTATTCCGTTTATATTTACATCTAACACAATTTCCCAACTCATATGGAAACGGGGTTTGTAGATTACCACAGTAACTAGTTAGATTACCATAGTAACTAATTAGATGACCATAGTAACTCATTAGATTACCATAGTAACTAGTATATAATTCAAAAGCGCAGATTACTACCATTGAAATACTTTGTATAGTTCAAGACTTACGGTCATTTGAAAACATCAGTGCACATCATAATGGCAGCGGCAGTTTCCATCTTAAAGATATAAAAAAAATATTTGGGAATGTCCGGCGGGCCAGATTGAAAAGTTTAACGGGCCGCATGTGGCCCCCGGGCCTTCAATTGCCCAGGACTGCCATAATCCGTGTGTTCCCCTTTAAGAACGACGGTATGTGGGGTGAGTGACGTGTGTAAGTGAGTAGGCAAATTAGGAGAGGGAGTGCTCGCATGTTCAGGAATGTTATCAGCATGGTGGATGTCCGTTTGGCTCTGTGGAAAACATAAATAAAGAGTTTTAACAAATCGACGGCCTCGTCATTCCGACCAAAGAGGGGTCCTGGAGGGGACGTCTCCCCCGCGCTCCTCGAGCACGGTCTGGGAGCCGACAAGCAGGAAAGGGGTAACATGATGTTTTTTGGTGCCTGGTGAGGCTGGATCTTTGAAAATAAGTGCACCAGGTCGTGCACCGGAAAGTTCATTACTTTGGAGTCCACCAATAAAAACGCAATAAACAGGAACGGAAATTTAACTCGGCAAATATAAACAAAACAAAACACCGGCGGAAAGCGATAATCAATAAAAAAAAACAAGTAAACCCCCGCCCCCTACGGGGGGGGGGGGGTTACACACATATGTGGTCCTCTCCAAGGTTTCTCATAGTCATTCACATCGACGTCCCACTGGGGTGAGTTTTTCCTTGCCCTTATGTGGGCTCTGTACCGAGGATGTCGTTGTGGCTTGTGCAGCCCTTTGAGACACTTGTGATTTAGGGCTATATAAATAAACATTGATTGATTGATTGATTGATTGATTGATAAATAGCATGTTAGCATGGATTATTAGCACTCCACGCAAGTCAATAACATCAACAAAGCTAACCTTTGTGCATTCACGCACAGCATGAAACATTTGGTGGACAAAATGAGACAAAGAAGGAGTGGCATAAAACACATCTTTCAGTGGCAGCGACGCAGTTCAAGGACCACCAAAATTAGTAGGACAAAACAGCGCTGGCCAAATACTGTCAGCATATTAAACAGTGGACTTTCTAACAATTAGGAATATTTGTGTCATGTTTGTCCTCCGACAGAAGCATTATTAAAACAACAAATATATGTTTCTATTTTTGAAAAAGCCCCTAGGAGCCACTAGGGCGGTGCTAAAGAGCTGCATGGGGCTCCAAAGCTGTCCAAAAAAAGTTATTGTGTTAACAAAGCAGGAACAACAATACTACATTAAATTAGATGAACTCTTTATTACATATAATCTCAATCCCACGTCAGTCTTCAAGGAGTCCATCCATATTGAATCTAGTTTACAAACTAAAACACCCTCACCTGGATGGAATATTAGCTCAATACCAATAGCTGCGTGTTGGCCTGTCTATGAAAAGGAGAGGGATAAGGGAGGGGCGGAGCGACGGAATAAATACCCGTCTGTCTTGCCCCTCAACAGAAATAAACAAGGCAATCACTTGTCAGCCTGCAAAAAAAAAAAAAAAGAAGAGCTGACTGTTTATGCAGACACACACACTCACAGATAGCAAACGTGGAGTTGGGTGGCTGTCACAAGGAGGAGGGGGGTAGTGGGGGTGTTTACAAGGGACACAACTGAATAAAAATGTGTGTGAGGCACCTGCTATTTATGTTTTAGTGCTGAATTGTATAGCCGTGGGTTTAAATCACCTCGTGGAAGGTGGGGTAAGGTGCAAAAAAACAAAGTGAGTAGAAGATAAAAGGCCAAATTATTGCATTTTGCTGTATTATAACATACTGGAAGCCATTAGCTGTGCGAGTGACACATTCTGAGCCAATCTTTTTTTTTTTTTTCAGTGTCAAAGGAGTTCATTTCCCATAGTGGAAATAAAATAGTGGACAAGAGGAAAAAGTGCCAGGGCAAATCAGGTTGCAGCCAACTATTATTATTTGTTCTTGCTATGCTTTGTGTTGAAGTGCCCCTAATGTTTCGCTAGGAGGTATTTAAGTGAGCAGAGCGGCTGTAGGTGCTCAAGCACATTTTATCCAGTAGAGAGGGCTGCATCTGACATACAATGTATTTTTCTACTTGGCAGCGGCGATGTAGTCAACAAGGATGAATGATCTGTAGTGCAAGCACTCAACTGTCAGCCTGTGCTTGCACACAAAAGCTTTGTCCGTGGCAGTGTGGGTGTGTGTGTGTGTGTGTGTGTGTGTGTGTGTGTGTGTGTGTGTTCTGGCAATGCTTACTTAATGGGGACATCGCTCTGTTTATACAGTCACCTTTTGGGGACAAAAAAACAGGTCAAACAGGGAAATCTTTTTAAATGATAGTCAGATGAATTCTGAAGATGCCTCAGTGCAAAGTCAAACATTTGTTATTCGGGCAATAATAGTACTGTGATTCTGTATAGTATCCATCCTTAGTTAAAACTCATATATTTTTCCAAAAACAAAATCTGGTTTAGTGTTCCTTAGGATGACATTTTCATACTGTCATGTCTGTGTAATCATGTTTTGTTTTAGTCATGTTTTGTTTAGTTATTGGACTCTTTAGTTTCTGGCTTTTCACTCCCTTGTCTTATTTCCATGATTACCCATTAGTTTCACCTGTTTCACGTTTGGACTCATTGTGCACTCTTGTTTGTCACCATAGCAACCCATTAGTTTTCACCTGTCATGTCACGTACCTGTTTCACGTTCTGACTCACACACACCTGTCACCAATCATGTCACTGTTATTTAAGCCTACCTTTGTTCATCACTCGTTCTGCCTGCGTTGTTTTGATGTCACACCGGTTTATGTCTTGCTCTGACCAAGTAAGTTACCCTGTCCATGCCATAGCTTCTGCTAAAGATTAGCCTCACTTGCGTTTTAGGCACGCTTGCCTTTTTGTTGTTGTTGTTGTATTGTTTATGTTTGTGGTAGTGCGTGATTTATGTTAATAAATCCTAGCCTACCTTCACACTGTCGTCCGGAGCCATTTTTGCATTGGAAGAACAACCCCGCAGCACGCTGCGACCCCCCCACGTGACACATACAGCATGATTATAAAACATTATTACCTTAAAGTATGATTCACATTCAGAATTTCCCATCCTTCTATATATGGTAGTTGGAGTTGCAGACAACTTCATTATAGCTCGGTTGGTAGAGTGGCCGTGCCAGCAACTTGAGGGTTCCAGGTTCGATTCCAGCTTCCGCCATCCTAGTCACTGCCGTTGTGTCCTTGGGCAAGACACTTTACCCACCTGCTCTCAGTGCCACCCACACTGGTTTAAATGTAACTTAGATATTGGGTTTCACTATGTAAAGCGCTTTGAGTCACTATAGAAAAGCACTATATAAATATAATTCACTTTACTTCATTACTGCTAAATAGCAGTTTTCAGTAATCTCACAGAAGATGCAGGATTTGATTTAACATTTAAGTGGTGAGATTTCCTATAAGAGGACAGCTGTAGTGCTGTATTCTGAGGATCATGTCATATTTAATTTGAACTTTTTTTTATTTATTTATTTCTATTTTTTTTAATGGTCCTCAGTAGTCACGTACAAATTTGTGCGAATCATGCAAAATTATTTAAATTTGGTCCCCATGAACCATATTAACTCTTTTTCCCCAGGGTCCCCAGTAAGAATGATCAGCACATTACTTCATCAATCCAGACATTTAAAGACGTGTATGAGCTAACTGGGCAGTGGCCATTTTACCTATTGTTTTTTTATGCCTCCACAACCTGTAGAAAGGGTGGTCCCCACAAGTGATGATCAATAACTTGGTCCCCATTCCAAATGATAACCAGTATGTGTGTGTGTGTGTGTGTGTGCACGGTGCGCTCAACTCCAGTGAGGAAGCATCAAGGCTACATGACTTTCAACTGAAATGTATATGAGATTCAAATTGCATCCTTTTCTTCCTGTACCCCTCCTCTTCTTTGTCTTTCTGGAGCCTTAGTCAGCTACACTGGGATATATTTAATAGAAAGAAAGAAAGAAAAGCAAGGGAGGAGGGGATTTTAACTTACTTCTCTCTTTTGCTCTTTGCTGCACACGAAGATGCTCAAAACCAACATATTCTCAGTTAAAGGGCAGTTGGATGTAAATACAGTTGAAATAAAAACATTTTTTACAAGTATTGTAGTACTGTATAACCAGCAGTATCATCCTGTGGTTGGTGTAGGGAGGGGAAAACATTGTTATGCAGAACTTACGAACTTCATTGGTTCTTAAACAGGTATTGTGAATAAAAAAAATGTGTATATTGATGCAAAGGCCTCTATAAGAAACAATGTAAACATCCATCCATCCATTTTCTACCGCCCATCCCCTTTGGGGTCGCGGGGGGGCACTGGAGACATGAATAATAGATTCGAGCCTCGGCAAAAGTCCATATTTTAACAACAACAACAAGCTGAACTGTCTTCATTTGCAGCCGCCCTGCAAACACCACACACTGTGCCCTGTGGTGCAGTCAAAGATTGAAATTACAAAAGTTGTTAACTTTAATACTATGATTTGGAATAAAAAAAGTTACAATCACTTTAGGGTGGTGGGTTGGCAGTGTCGACAATGCTGTGGATACTTCCTGAATGTTTCAAACCACACATCACTTGTCTATTGCTTTTTTTGGACTCACATTGATCCAACAAAATTAGAAAACAGTTGTAAAAATGAGTAGCAATTAGCACAATAGCTAACCGCAGCATTCTGCTGACCGGATGACCACCGGAGATTCAAAAGCCCGCCCACAGTGGATGTGCTGCCAGGCACAAAATAGCTGCCCTGCAGGCACACCATGTGTGGATGAAATGTTTGTAAACTGAGGCAAATGGTAAATTGTATGTATTTTAAATATCTCTTTATTATACCTGCACAATACCAAAAGTGCTATACATTATACATTACATTCACACGCTCACATAATGCTGGCAGAAGCTTCAATGCAAGGCGCTAACCACGGCCCATCAGGAACAAGGTGGGTGAAGTGTCTTGCCCAAGCACACAACGGCCGTGACTAGGATGGCAGAAGCTGGATTCGAACCCGCAACCCTCAAGTTGCTGAGTCACACGGCCCACAAGGTTCAAACACCAAAGCTATTTTTATTAGGTCGACTGTTCGTACAATCGAAAAGTTCATACAATGAAGGGTTCGTAAATCGAGGTTCCACTGTTCTGTTTCAATGGCTGATCATCTTCTCAAACAAGAAGGTTTATACACAATTTTTTTTACAGACGTTGTATAAATAAATAAATGGGTAGTACTTGTATAGCGCTTTTCTACCTTCAAGGTACTCAAAGCGCTTTGACACTATTTCCACATTCACCCATTCACACACTGACGGCAGCCTGAACCACGAACCATCAGGAGCAAGGGTGAAGTGTCTTCCTCGAGGACACAACGGATGTGACTACGATGGCGGAAGCCGGGGATCAAATCGAGAGAACCCTCAGGTTGCTGGCACGGCCGCTCTACCAACTGAGCCAAGGCGATGGGCAGCATACAAAAAGAACAACACATTTTCTAAACTTCCTAGCTAACCTAATCGTAAAGACTAAATTAATTGTTAGTTCACGGTTAGAGAGGAGACAGAACAAAAAGTTTTGGGGGGCGTACAAAAGGCCCTACATTATTATACTGTAAACCATGGGTGTCAAACTCAAATTTGGCCTGCCGTGTAATTTCACGTGGCCCGTGAGGTGATATCAAATTAACACTAGAGCTGGCCCGCCGATTATATACAGCGGCGGTGCCGCGGTACACCGCTAATTCTCATACTTGCCAAACTTCCCGGGAGACTCCCAAATTTTGGTTCCCCTCTCGAGGATTGTAACGTCCCCTTTACGTCCAGTCCAACAAGTGCTGGCTCAGTTACATAACATGTGCGGCTTTGGCACGCACACAGAAGTGAATGCAACGCATACTTGATCTTCAGCGATACAGGTTACACTGAGGGTGCCAGTATAAACACCTTTAACATTGTTAGAAATACACGCCACACTGTGAATCCACACCAAACAAGAATGACAAACACATTTTGGGAGAACATCCGCACAGTAACACAACATAAACACAACAGAACAAATACCCAGAATCCCATGCAGCACTAACCCCCCCCACACACACACACACACCCAAAATGTGTTTGCCATTCTTGTTTGGTGTGGATTCACAGTGTGGCGTATATTTCTAACAATGTTAAAGGTTTTTATACTGGCACCCTCAGTGTAACCTGTATCGCTGTTGATGAAGTATGCTTTGCATTCACGTGAGTGTGCGTACAGAAGCCGCTCATATCTTGTGACTGGGCGGGCACGTTGTTAGAAGGGATGAAAAGCGGATGTGACGTCAGCTCGTAGAGGACGTTAAAAGCAGTGCCTGTAAGGCACGCCACCAAGTCTGTGGAACATGAGATATAATGACCTTCGTTCGATAATGAGGGATGCCTCAGCTCAAAGCCTGAGCCCCGACATTAATGAACTCGCATCCAAGAAAAGATGGCAGGTATCTGGCTTGGGCACATCAGATTAGATCAGTGTGTTGCAAACTGAGCAGTTTAAAGTCCTGAATGGTTGGTTTATTCATTATTTTATTTTCAAATTTATTAGCCTGTGGAAAAAGTCAATGTTGATATTTACCTCAGAAGGCTGCAAATAGAAAAGAGGCCTTCAAATTTTATTTAAATTGTATTTGATATGCCATTGATATTTTTTTATTATTATTATTATTATTTGAAACTCGATTTTGCATGTCACTATAAAGTTATATAAGCCTTGCTTGTTCAATATTTAATGCAAAATTTGTTTGGGTCCCTATTAAAAGGTTAATTTGTTCAACCTTGGCCCGCGGCTTTGTTCAGTTTTAAATTTTGGCCCACTCTGTATTTGAGTTTGACACCCCTGCTGTAAACTGTGAGGGGAAGCTCACTGTGTCACACTTTGAAAACATCTGACTGCAAGTCCCATAAATCATCTTTATTTGAGCAAAATCTAGCTCTCAAGGACAGATGCTAACAACCTGGGACAATATTAATTGGTTGGTGCGTGTTTCGTTGCACCCGGTAACCCTGAATCGAGCAATCAGTGAACGTGTTTTCACTGACAAATGCCTAAAATTCATCACAAGACACATTTTGCAATCACTCGAAAAAGAGACTGAACTATGACATGCAGAGGAATCCAACAATAACATTGGACCAAAACACCAACAGTCAGAACTGAATTTGTATTTAAAAGAAAATAAGGCTACTGCAATTTTTATCACTATGGCAACTTTGATCTATAAATAGTACTGTTAAAATATTTTTTAAATTAAATTACAATTGAATTTTGACTATGTGCGATTATTCAGGAAATTTGCTGTCACAATCGATATTAAGACCTCAATATTTTGACACCAATGCAATTTTATTGCCAGAATGCCATACATAAACATTTTTCAAATGTTTTACTTGAATGCACATCATTTATTTGTTCAATTAGACATATGCGTCAACAGGTTAACTTTGAAAGCCCTAATAATTTAATACATACAGGATCTCAAAATTGTGTTCATATATAAACTCAATACGCCAATACAAGCTGTATACTGACTACTCTAATGAAATAACCACATTTTCTTACTGAAACATTGACCCTTTGACAAGATATACTAAAATGGTTACTGAAATGGTTGCATTTACTTTTGTTAAACAAATGGCTTTTACTTTTTACTCTATTCTCTCCTTGAGTCGTCATTTACTTTTAGTGTGTCACTTAATTTCCTTCAAAAACAATTCTTAAATTTTCCCACAGTTATTTACTCATATTATATCCAGTGCTGTCAAATATATATATATATATTTCTTAATTAGATTAATCACACTTTTGGATCAATCATGATTAGCCCCAGGTTATTGTTCATTTGCATTGTCCCCAATATTTGGACAACCAATGCAATTTTATTGTCAGAATGTCATCCAGGAACATTTTTTAAAACGTTTCACTTGACTGCGCTACATCTATTTGCTCAAAACTTGGCAACAGTTTTATCCAAAGTCTAGGCAAGGTTTATTTTGAAGTGAAATTTGCCAGTGAGAACATATTTTGGAGTCTCCTGAGTCATCTTTGCACTGACGTATGCATTGACCTGTTCACTGACCGTAAAACAACCTGTGCCGCCTTTCAACGGTTAAGGCAGGGGTCGGCAACCCAAAATGTTGAAAGAGCCATATCGGACCAAAAATACAAAAAACGAATCTGTCTGGAGCTGCAAAAAATGAAAAGCCGTACATAGGTCTGATAATGAAGGCAACACATGACATAAGTGTCTATATTAGCTATCATAGCCTACTATCAAAATGACTGTGTCACAAGCTGAAGCAAATCTTCGTTGACAGAAATGTTGAAAAGTAATATTTATTCTACACATTTTACAACATTGGAAACCATTAATAAATCAAGGCTACTCAGAAGGTGAGATAACTCCTCAAAATTACTGTCTTTCAATGGCCAAAGGTATAGATGTGTGTATCCAAGTTAAAGGAAACAGCAGGCGGTCTTCTTCTAATGGATTTATTTCAATCTTTGGCAAGCTAGTTAACGTTTGCAGTGGTCTGGAACAACATGGCACACAAACTGAATCTGACATGCAGCTAATATCAAATACAGATACTGTGTCATGAGCCATGCAAAACTAAATTATATACAAAGAGGATAAAAGTAAAGGAAATTAAATTAGCTCAAATATGCCTACAAATGAGGCATAATGATGCAATATGTACAAACCCCGTTTCCATATGAGTTGGGAAGTTGTGTTAGATGTAAATATAAACGAAATACAATGATTTGCAAATCCTTTTCAACCCATATTCAATTGATGTTCAAACTCATAAACTTAATTTTTTTTTGGCAAATAATAATTAACTTAGAATTTCACGGCTGCAACACGTGCCAAAGTAGTTGGGAAAGGGCATGTTCACCACTGTGTTACATGGCCTTTCCTTTTAACAACACTCAGTAAATGTTTGGGAACTGAGGAAACACATTTTTTAAGCTTCTCAAGTGGAATTCTTTCCCATTCTTGCTTGATGTACAGCTTAAGTTGTTCAACAGTCCGGGGGTCTCTGTTGTGGTATTTTAGGCTTCATAATGCGCCACACATTTTCAATGGGAGACAGGTCTGGACTACAGGCAGGCCAGTCTAGTACCCGCACTCTTTTACTATGAAGCCACGTTGATGTAACACGTGGCTTGGCATTGTCTTGCTGAAATAAGCAGGGGCGTCCATGGTAACGTTGCTTGGATGGCAGTATATGTTGCTCCAAAACCTGTATGTACTTTTCAGCATTAATGGCGCCTTCACAGATGTGTAAGTTACCCATGTCATTGGCACTAATACACCCCCATACCATCACAGATGCTGGCTTTTCAACTTTGCGCCTATAACAATCCGGATGGTTCTTTTCCTCTTTGGTCCGGAGGACACGACGTCCACAGTTTCCAAAAACAATTTGAAATGTGGACTCGAACACTTTCCCACTTTGTATCAGTCCATCTTAGATGAGCTCAGGCCCAGCGAAGCCGACGGCGTTTCTGCGTGTTGTTGATAAACGGTTTACGCCTTGCATAGGAGAGTTTTAACTTGCACTTACAGATGTAGCGACCAACTGTAGTTACTGACAGTGGGTTTCTGAAGTGTTCCTGAGCCCATGTGGTGATATCCTTTACACACTGATGTCGCTTGTTGATGCAGTACAGCCTGAGGGATCGAAGGTCACGGGCTTAGCTGCTTACATGCAGTGATTTCTCCAGATTCTCTCAACCCTTTGATGATATTACGGACCGTAGATGGTGAAATCCCTAAATTCCTTGCAATAGCTGGTTGAGAAAGGTTTTTCTTAAACTGTTCAACAATTTGCTCACGCATTTGTTGACAAAGTGGTGACCCTCACCCCATCCTTGTTTGTGAATGACTGAGCATTTCATAGAATCTACTTTTATACCCAATCATGGCACCCACCTGTTCCCAATTTGCCTGTTCACCTGATGTTCCAAATAAGTGTTTGATGAGCATTCCTCAACTTTATCAGTATTTATTGCCACCGTTCCCAACTTCTTTGTCATGTGTTGCTGGCATCAAATTCTAAAGTTAATGATTATTTGCAACAAAAAAAAAGTTTATCAGTTTGAAAATCAAATATGTTGTCTTTTATATTCAACTGAATATGGGTTGAAAATTATTTGCAAATCATTGTATTCCGTTTATATTTACATCTAACACAATTTCCCAACTCATATGGAAACGGGGTTTGTACATACAGCTAGCCTAAATAGCCTGATTAGCACTCCAACAAGTTAATAACATCAACAAAATGCAACGTTGTGCATTCACGCACAGCATGAAACTTTTGGTGGACAAAATGAGACAAAGAAGGAGCGGAAGATTTTACATTTTAAACAAACTGTTGTGTCGCAGTCCACACTTTGGTGAGTTCAAGAACCGCTGAAATTAGTAGGACAAAATGATGTTCACCAAATACTCTCATCAGTGAAGCATGCACACAAGCATATTAAACAGTGGGCTTTCTAACCATTGAAAGGTTTGTGTCATGTTTGTCCTCAAACAAAAAACATACTAAAACTGAAAAATTATTTTTCCCACATCTTTTTCTATTTTCAATCTTTTTTTTTTTAAATGCTCCAGGGAGCCACTAGGGCGGCACTAAAGAGCCGCATGCAGCTCGAGAGCCGCGGGTTGCTGACTGCTGGGTTAAGGTATAGGAACATGTACAGTCAGAATACATTGCGTGACTAATTTCCGTATACACATGACTAATGCGATCTTTTTTTGCACCATGAGTTACCTTGTTATTTTTGACAGCCCTAATCCAGGGGTCAGAAGCAAAATCCACACAAATGTTGCATTAGAATGATTGTCAATGGCAGCTAATGCATTTATACATGTACATTGTAGCTGAAAAATATAGCAAATATAAAAATGAAAAATTATGCAATAAAATGTAAGGACTACAGGTTTAAAAAAAGGAGACTTCCTAAGAAATGTTTGATGCTGAAATCGATATTTTCAAACATGATCTCCAGCGAGAGAGCAGGCGGGGAGAGGAGAGGAATAGAAAATTTGCTTTGCCCAGGGCATTGTAAGACAACGGCTATGCACACGAACAAAGCATTTTCCCAAATAGCAAGAACCAATGTACAGAGACTGAGAGCAATAGAGGTGGAGAAGGGGGAAAGAATCAAAATTATACCCGAAAATAACAGAGAAGGAACGGTCAAATCAATCATGCATTGGTTTAGTTAAAACAACCTTGTACGTGTACCGCTCGAGTGCAACTGGGATAGGCTCCAGCCCCCTCCCTACGCCGAGAGGGAAAAGCAGTAGAAAATGGATGGTTGGTTTAAAAGTGTGAACTAGGGTTGCGTGATATAAACGATATACGACAGAATCTTGAGTAATGTGGCCCTATCCTGATAATGCATGTTGATAACGCATAGCATCCTGGCAGAGTAACAAGCTCGCACGGCTGAATATGTCCATAGTTATACACAATGCAGAGCCACTCCTCTAAATTGCTAATCCTACGAAACCACATTCCGTACAAGTATTATCAATGGAGGACCAGGACTCCTCTTCCTCCTATCCGTGAAATCGCAAAAAGCCGCTGCCTGACCAGGGCTCAGAAAATCTGTAGAGACTCCTCCCACTCCCACCAAGGACTGTTTTCACTGCTGGACTCTAGAAAGAGGCTCCGCAGCCTTTGTAGCAGAACTTCCAGGTTCTGTAACAGCATTTTCTCTCAGGCCATAAGACTCTTGAACTCATCATAATAATCCCCTCAATTCCCCCCAAAAACGGATTAACTCGCTGGAATATAAAGACAATACAACATACATCCATAAACGGGGATGCATATGCAAAAGTGCAATATATTTATCTGTGCGGTATCTATTTATTTATATCTGCACCTTCTTGCTCTTTTATCCTGCACTGCAACGAGCTAATGGAACAAAATTTTGTTGTTACCTGTACTGTAAAGTTCAAATTTGAATGACAATAAAAAGAAGTCTTAGTCTAAGTCTGATAATGCATGTTGATAACGCATAGCATCCTGGCAGAGGTGACTAGCGAGCACGGCTAAATATGTCCACAGTTATACACAAAGTGGAGCCACTCCTCTAAATTGATTACCAATCGTAGGATTGGTAATCCTACGATTAGGAAAAGGTTAGCATGTAACACAGCAGACAAGAAGCCATGCTACCAGGTAAGATAGTGTGACTGTAAAGCAGTTCTCCTCAAATAGTGTTGTAGCCATTAATTCTGACTTCTTTATATATATATATATATATAATAAATAAAAAAAAAAAACAGCACACATTGTTTTATGCATTTTTGTTTTGAAGGTTAAAGTGTTTTATATACTCTGCTCCTGAGTTAATGTTGCTGATCAATGTGAATGTATTTTTTAAGTTTATTATTATTATTTTAGTATCAAATGGTTTAAGTCGGTCATAAACTTTGTGTAATTTAAATGGGGATACTTTCTTTTTTAATTTCAGGCAAATTGATGCACTTTATATATTGTGTGTCACAGACTAAAACATGTTAGGTATTATTTGCTGTAAGTTTATCTATATTTTGTTTAGAGATGTCCGATAATATCGGCTATCGGCTATCGGCCGATAAATGCGTTAAAATGTAATATCGGAAATTATCGGTATCGTTTTTTTTATTAACGGTATGGTTTTTTTTGTTTGTTTTTTATTAAATCAACATAAAAAACTCAAGATACACTTACAATTAGTGCACCAACCCAAAAAACCTCCCTCCCCCATTTACACTCATTCACACTCATTCACACAAAAGGGTTGTTTCTTTCTGTTATTAATATTCTGGTTCCTACATTATATATCAATATATATATCAATACAGTCTGCAAGGGATACAGTCCGTAAGCACACATGATTGTGCGTGCTGCTGGTCCACTAATAGTACTAAACTTTAACAGCTAATTTGACTAATTTTCATTAATTACTTTTTATATTGTTTTCCTTTCTTTTTTATTCAAGAAAATGTTTTTAATTTATTTATCTTATTTTATAATTTTTTTTAAAAGCACCTTATCTTCACCATACCTGGTTGTCCAAATTAGGCATAATAATGTGTTAATTCCACGATATGTATGTATCGGTTGATATCGGTATCGGTTGATATCGGTATTGATAATAATAGAGTTGGACAATATCGGAATATCGGATATCGGCAAAAAGCCATTATCAGACATCCCTAATTTTGTTCTTTTTTTTCTTCTTTTCTTTAATGTTAATGAGGATACAATCTTATGCAGAAGTGTACTTATAACAATTGTATAGACCAGTGGTACTATTCATAGTTGCAACGGAGAGTGAGGTTGGCAGGTGTGAAATGTTGTATCTTTCCTAGGGGGTGTGTAACACAAAATAATTGACAATCACTGATGTAAAGTAATGAAACAACAGAATACATGCGTTGTACAATTTAAGAGAAGTCTATCTGTATATAGTAACCGGCAATGAACAGGAAATTAGCAAGTAGATTACTAAGAGTCTAAAGCAGGGTTGTCCAAAATGCTGCCATTTGCGGCCTCTACATTTTTGGAGGGCCTGTGACAGACAAAATAAACATGTCCTAGATTATAACATTACACAAAAAAACACATGATTCAATTTGATTCAAATCTTGGATGTAACAATTTGATTCAAAATCGATTCTCGATTCAGAATCAATATTCTTTAATAACATTAGGTGCCACTTCTATGATTAAGAACATTCCTCTAAAAATAGATAATCAGCTGTGAAAAATGTCAATATTACTTAAAATAAAAATCTTTCTGTTTAATAAAATTCCACTCAAATATTCAAAAAAGTGAAATACAAATAAGGCAACAAGAAAAGTATCACACACTTATCTTTTGTCAAATAAATCTGT
Organism: Nerophis lumbriciformis; assembly: GCF_033978685.3. Taxonomy (NCBI): domain Eukaryota; kingdom Metazoa; phylum Chordata; class Actinopteri; order Syngnathiformes; family Syngnathidae; genus Nerophis; species Nerophis lumbriciformis. Next base: position 24,524,331 of record NC_084564.2, read on the forward strand.
ACAACCACAATATAGTTTTCCCGAGTGGACATTTTTAAATAGATTAAGAATTGTTACAAATAAGAATCGCAATTTTTACTTTATATGGTCTTTGATGAATTCTGTGCGTATTTTTCGAGTGTGCTAAACAAACAAAAACTAGTCTTGGGGCGGCATGGCGTAGTGGGTAGAGCAACCGTGCCAGAAACCTGAGGGTTGCAGGTTCGCTCCCCGCCTCTTACCATCCAAAAAATCGCTGCCGTTGTGTCCTTGGGCGGGACACTTCACCCTTTGCCCCCGGTGCCACTCACACCGGTGAATTGAATGATGAATGATAGGTGGTGGTCGGAGGGGCCGTTGGCGCAAATTGCAGCCACGCTTCCGTCAGTCTACCCCAGGGCAGCTGTGGCTATGAAAGTAGCTTACCACCACCAGGTGTGAATGAATGATGGGTTCTACATGTAAAGCGACTTTGGGTACTTAGAAAAGCGCTATATAAATCCCAGTTATTATTAGTCTGGCAAACACAGCAAAATGGGAAAAACAAGCTATGTTTTTAACCCAGCAGGCAGCATTTTGACTTGGAATATTTGAGTTGAGTCACGTAATGTGTCATGAACACTCCCCAATTAAGTTCTTTCTTTGTGCATAGGTTACTGTTACTGTGCATCCTTTAATCTCATGACAAAAACAATTGCACCAAAAAGTGAATGGAGTACATTTACATGGCTTTACATAGTTGGTCTGGAATATAGCGCCAAAATGTGAAATTACATTGAGTCCATTTATGCGACACCGTTTGTAACTAAAAATGACAATAACCTTTTGTACCCTGTCCACTAGATTAGAGGTGCTTGCAGTTTACAGCCATGCGTGTGTATGGTCCTGAAAGACCTGCACATGTCTTATGGCAATCCTGAGGGCAACCAATATATCCCAGAGAGCCCATTGATTAGCTGTTAATAAAGCATAGAGATGCCATCGCTCACAGGGGAAGTCGGAGAGGCCTCACACACACGCACGCACACACACGCACACACACACACACACACGCACACACACACACACACACACACACACACACACACACACACACACACACACACACACACACACACACACACACACACACACACACACACACACACACACACACACACACACACACACACACACACACACACACACGCACACGCACGCACACACTACGTACGCGCAGACAGATTGAATAGCATCGGTCAAGTTAGGTGGTCGTGAACAGAGCAAAAACATCGTGCTGTATTTGCAGCAGTTTTGTCATCTATTACTTCCACCTTCCACTCTGCCTTTCTCCTCTCTCTCCTCCTCTTCTCACCACCACATTCCTTCCCTCTCTTGCGTGCACATCTTCGGGTCACAGGTCATTAAGTCCGCTCCAGAGGGGATGCCTTCGAACAGGATATCTCTCATACTGAATTTCCCCCGCCCCCCCACATTACTAATACACACAAATATATGCTAGACTTTAAGGCACACAAAGACATTGTTTTCTTTCACAAATGGCATTTGTGGCGCTCCGTATGGGTTTTGCTCAAAAATACTTTGGAAAGCATGCTGGCATACATGTAGGGAAGTAACGATAAATGGTATTAATTATAATCGTGGTAAAACTATCAAGGGTTAGTACTACCGATTTTAAATTAAAATTATCGAAAAACCGTAATTGGTAGCTGCACTTTGATAAACTCATGGACGGGCTGGCGCTCGCTTAAGTGCTAACATGAATACAAGAGACATTAACGTCTTTCCCCATTAGAAATAACATATTCCAATCTAAACTTGTACAAACACATTTCTGTTTTGATTAATATTGATTCATATGATTAATACAGATAGACTTAGACTTCCTTTTATTGTCATTCAAATGTGAACTTTACAGTACAGATAAGAATGACATTTTGTTGATTAGCTCATTGTAGTGCAGGATAAAAGAGCAATAAGGTGTAGATATAAATAAATAGATAACTGTGCAGATAAATATATTGCACTTTTGCATATGCAACCACGTTTATGGATGCATGTTATATTGTCTTTATATTCCAGCGAGTTAATCCGTTTTTGGGGGGAATTGAGGGGAAAATTGAATATTAATTAGACAGTTTATTAAAATACTTACGGTACAAGCAATTATTTGCTAATCCAGTTATTTTTCTTGATGACGGCCATGTTTTTCAACCGGTATTGGACATATACGTGCTTGTTAGTCCTCTAAGAGTGCACACCAAATTTTGTTGCTATTCAACAAAACATCCTTAAGTCACGCTTAAGTGTTTTGTAGCGCGCCTTGAGTTGTGTGAGAAATTTCAAGTCAGCCTGACGTATGTGGTTTATCAGACAAATAATAGCACAGACAACACTGTAGGGGTGCATGTTTAGAAAAATGTTGACCCGTTTGTTTGCTATGATTCAATTCATTTGTTTGCTATGATTCAATTAGTATACACGTACAAATTAATAATGCACTAACAAACCACTATTTCTGTTAATTTACCTGCAACTGTTTTATTTAGATAATGAAAAGGCGGATGGTTTCATTTGGTTTAAAGCAGCTTTGTGACGTCATTTAACAGTATAAAATACACAGGTACTAGTCAACAACAATACAAAAAACCTACCAAATATCAAGCTAAATTTAGCGTTAACATACTCCAATCTTAACTGGCATAAACACATTTCTGTTTGGTTAATTAAGCTATTCCATCGTGCACAATGTTCATATAGGGCAGCACGGTGGAACAGGGGTTAGTGCATGTGCCTCACAATACGAAGGTCCTGAGTAGTCCTGGGTTCAATCCCGGGCTCGAGATCGTTCTGTGTGGAGTTTGCATGTTCTCCCCATGACTGCGTGGGTTCCCTCCGGGTACTCCGGCTTCCTCCCACCTCCAAAGACATGCACCTGGGGATAGGTTGATTGGCAACACTAAAAAAATTGGCCCTAGAGTGTGAATGTTGTCTGTCTATCTGTGTTGGCCCAGTGATGAGGTGGCGACTTGTCCAGGGTGTACCCCGCCTTCCGCCCGAATGCAGCTGAGATAGGCTCTAGCACCCCCCGCGACCCCGAACGGGACAAGCGGTAGGAAATGGATGGACAATGTTCATATAGTTACATCCCTACATATATGCAATATACACAACCGTCAAAGTTGAATATTCATTAGATAGTTTAATAAAATACTTACAGGCAATTATTTGTTAAACCATTTGCCTTGACGACGGCCATGTTTTTCAACCGATATTGAACATGTACGCGCTTGTTAGTTTTCTAAGGCAGTGTTTTTCAACCTTTTTTGAGCCAAGGCACATTTTTTTCATAAAAAAAATACGGAGGCACACCACCAGCAGAAAAGGTTAAACAATGAAACTCCACCAGGTTGTCGTGCCTTATTTTGAGTTTGTTGTTGTTTCCTGTGTGTTGTGCTTTAGTTCTTGTCTTGCGCTGTTACTTTGGTGACCCTTCCTGTTTTGTTGGTGTTCTCCTGTAGCAGTTTCACGCCTTCCTTTGAGTGCTATTGCCCGCACCTGCTTTGTTTTCGCAATCAAGACTCTTTAAGTTGTGCGTACGCTATACTTCTAGGTGGGGACATTGTTGATTGTCATGTCATGTACGGGATGTGCTTTGTGGACGTCCTCTTTGCTCCACACGCTGTAAGTTTTTGCTGTCGTCCAGCATTCTGTTTTTGTTGACTTTGTAGCCAGTTCAGTTTTACTTTTGTTTTACATAGCCATCCCTATGCTTCAGTGCCTTTTCCTAGCGGGACTTACCTTGTTATTTTTTGGTTTAAGCGTTACATACCTTTTTACCTGCACGCTGTCTCCCGCTGTGCTCTGCATATTGGGATCACGACAAACCATCTTCGACGCGTTCCGACTTCTACAAAGCAATGAACTACCTGCTGCCACCTACTGGTATGGAGTATTACAACATTACCCTGCCAAGCTCTACACAGCACAGGCACTAAACAACAGCACATTATTATGATTATTGATTTGCAAAAAATATTTTTTGGACCAATTAGGTGAAGTTGCATAATTCCCCACGGCACACCAGATAATATCTCATGGCACACCAGTGTGCCGCGGCACAGTGGTTGAAAATCACTGTTCTAAGGGTGCACACCAAATTGTGTTGCTATTCAACAAAACATCCTTAAGTCACAGTGGCTGTGTTTTGCAGAGCGCCTTGAGCTGTGTGAGAAATTTCAAGTCAACCTGACTTATGTGATGCATCAGCACAGACAACACATGTTTGTGCTGAGGGGTCAACATGTTTAGACAAATGTTGACCCATACATGTACAAATTAATAATGCACTAACAAACCACTATTTCTGTTAATTTACCTGCAACTGTCTTATTTAGATGATAAAAAGATGGATGCATGTCAGCTGTGCGACGTCATTTAACAGTATGAAATACACAGGTACTATCCATCCATCCATCCATTTTTTACCGCTTGTCCCGTTCGGGGTAGCGAGAGATGCTGGAGCCTATCTCAGCTGTACTAGTCAACAATAATACAAACACCTACCAAATATCAAGCAAAATTTAGCGCAACGATGTCCATCTAATAATGATGTCCGCATCTGTTCACACTGACAAACACAGCAGCGTTGAAAAGGTCACATGCGCGTAAAAAAATCAAGCTAATGGCAAAACGCCGCCGAGACTCCAGTTAACATACATGCTTCTCCACCATATTTGTTGTGCTCTGCCAAGCAACATCAGATTACCGGGCAAAGTCAGCGGGATAATGAGACTAACACATTTCCTCTATTCTACATTATGTATGTCATCTTCACTTACTGGTTGATGTGTGCTACCCCACGGCCGCCAACCTCCCCCAACCCCCCGAAGACGCACTCTCACCCACCAGCCCTCCTCTGTCTTACAATCCTTTTTTTTTTTTTAGGCAAGTCATGAACACTATTAGCGATGGATTTGAATATGGAGCTGATTGTGTGAAGCCCTCCCATCATTCCTTTTTTCCCCGCCCTCTAATTAGTTCCTAAGGCTCGTGAAGGGGAGGAGGGCGCAGCCGGGGTACACAAAGTGAGGCAGAGAAAGAGGGTGTTGGCGAGGACGTCAGGGTAGTTGATGAGTAATGCACTAGTGATTGGGCTAGCGTGTATCATTAGACCACATGCTGATGCGTGCGTTCAACCAAGAATACGCACATGAACACAACCAGGGATGATCGTTTACACAAACGACAAGGGCTGCTGCGTAAAGGTCAAAACGAGAAGTAGGGCTCCTAGACGTTCGCCGGCCGCCGTACGCCCACGCACGCACACCTTAGCTGTGTGCAGCTAATGAATAACTAACTAGCAGAGAGGAAAGGGAGCCATCTTCTCCGAGTAAGGCCAAATGAATTCGCCGAAGCACTATGCAAATGTTCCCTGGGCTAACGAGACTGCCTGCATGATTGGAGAGCCATTGAAATTCTCCTCGTGCACAGACCGCGAGCCCCCACTTCCTCTCCCTATCTCGCTCCATCACTCCCGCCATTTTAATCTGTACACTGAACATCCATGTTCTATCCATCTATTTATCTATCAATGTTCCTTTTCCCACCGACAATATACGAGCTCATAGCCAAACTGTACATCTGTCATATCTATACTTGTATCAATATAGCGAGAGCTACCCTATCTATAATGATAATGAAGTATTTACAGCAATATATATAAATATAGTCTTCGTCATTGACTAAAGCACAGGTGTCAAACTCAAGGCCTGGGGACCAGATCTGACGTGGGCCGCCACCTAATTTTTTAACATGGCCCACAACGTCATGTTTGTGCCACCATGACATTTTTAAAGTGGTACGATTCATCATTTTTTAACGTGTCCTGCGAAAGACTGGAAATAAAAAGCACTCTCCTTTCAATTTTGGCAGAAAATTGCCCTGCATGCAACTTGCACATGTTCTACACTTCAATATATCAATTTATCTGATCATGCAACAGGTTGTTCTAATTATTTATTTATTTTGGTGTTAAACAATTAATACTTAAAGGGGAACACTATCACCAGACCTATGTAAGCGTCAATATATACCTTGATGTTGCAGAAAAAAGACCATATATTTTTTTAACCGATTTCCGAACTCTAAATGGGTGAATTTTGGCGAATTAAATATTCGCTCTCGGAGCGATGACGTCACAACGTGACGTCGCATCGGGAAGCAATCCGCCATTTTCTCAAACACCGGGTCAAAACAGCTCTGTTATTTTCCGTTTTTTCGACTGTTTTCCGTACCTTGGAGACATTATGCCTCGTCGGTGTGTTGTCGGAGGGTGTAACAACATGAACAGGGACGGATTCAAGTTGCACCAGTGGCCCAAAGATGCGAAAGTGGCAAGAAATTGGACGTTTGTTCCGCACACTTTACCGACGAAAGCTATGCTACGACAGAGATGGCAAGAATGTGTGGATATCCTGCGACACTCAAAGCAGATGCATTTCCAATGATAAAGTCAAAGAAATCTGCCACCAGACCCCCATTGAATCTGCCGGAGTGTGTGAGCAATTCAGGGACAAAGGACCTCGGTAGCACGGCAAGCAATGGCGGCAGTCTGTTCCCGCAGACGAGCGAGCTAAACCCCCTGGATGTCTTGGCTCACACCGTCCCAAGATGATCAAGAGAAGAATATCGAGCCAGAATATATTAATTGATGAAAACTGGGCTGTCTGCACTCTCAAAGTGTATGTTGTTGCCAAATGTATTTCATATGCTGTAAACCTAGTTCATAGTTGTTAGTTTCCTTTAATGCCAAACAAACACATACCAATCGTTGGTTAGAAGGCGATCGCCGAATTCATCCTCGCTTTCTCCCGTGTCGCTGGCTGTCGTGTCGTTTTCGTCTGTTTCGCTTGCATATGGTTCAAACCGATATGGCTCAATAGCTTCAGTTTCTTCTTCAATTTCGTTTTCGCTACCTGCCTCCACACTACAACCATCCGTTTCAATACATTCGTAATCTGTTGAATCGCTTAAGCCGCTGAAATCCGAGTCTGAATCCGAGCTAATGTCGCTATAGCTTGCTGTTCTTTCCGCCGTGTTTGTTTGTGTTGGCTTCACTATGTGACGTCACAGGAAAATGGACGGGTGGTTAAAATCAGGCACTTTGAAGCTTTTTTTAGGGATATTGCGTGATGGGTAAAATTTTGAAAAAAACTTAGAAAAATATAATAAGCCACTGGGAACTGATTTTTAATGGTTTTAACAATTCTGAAATTGTGATAATGTTCCCCTTTAAATATTTGCTTGTCACCTTGGCTTACAATTTCAAAGCAAGTTATTCATTAATCGGTTAGTAAAAAAATATAATAATAATAATAATAATACCTGGGATTTATATACCCGGTAGTGTTTTTCTAAGTACCCAAAGTCGCTTTACATGTAGAACCTATCATTCATTCACAACTGGTGGTGGTAAGCTACTTTCATAGCCACAGCTGCCCTGGGGTAGACTGACGGAAGCGTGGCTGCAATTTGCGCCAACGGCCCCTCCGACCACCACCTGTCATTCATCATTCAATTCACCGGTGTGAGTGGCACCGGGGGAAAAGGGTGAAGTGTCCCGCCCAAGGACACAACGGCAGCGATTTTTGGATGGTAAGAGGCGGGGAGCGAACCTGCAACCCTCAGGTTTCTGGCACGGTTGCTCTACCCACTACGCCATGCCGCCCCGATATGATAATCAAAATTTGTTGCCTCTGCAAATTGAGCAATGACGCTGTTGTTGTAACTTTATATTTATGTGCAGTATATTCCAGTGGGGGCAGCACAGTGGAACAGGGGTTAGTTCATGTGCCTCACAATACGAAGGTCCTAAGTTCAATCCCGGGCTCGGGATCTTTCTGTGTGGAGTTTGCATGTTCTCCCCGTGACTGCGTGGGTTCCCTCCGGGTACTCCGGCTTCCTCCCACCTCCAAAGACATGCACCCGGGGATAGGCTGATTGGCAACACTAAATTGGCCCTAGTGTGTGAATGTAAGTGTGAATGTTGTCTGTCTATCTGTGTTGGCCCTGTGATGAAGTGGCGACTTGTCCAGGGTGTACCCTGCCTTTCTGCCCGAATGCAAGCGACCCTTAATTGCGATGTGGTACTCAATAAAAACGAGTTTGACAAGGGCTGCTTTCTTTTGTAACCTTTGTTATGTTTGAGACCACTAAATTCCCTATTATTTTGGGGTAATTGTTATAGAATGTGCGATTCCTGGCAAGGGCCGCAACACCCTGCCATTACAAGCCCGAATAAATAGGCAGCTTGCGTCAGAGAGGGGATCTGTTGAAAAACTAGGCTAAATTAAATCATGTGACTCCTGATGGGGAAAAACACGAAAGAATTAATCATATTTCAACATTTAATTTCACAATAAGCCAGTCAGTGCCAAAGGTCAACAACCAACAGCTACCCAAGAGAAGTAGATTGGACAGTAATATGTCCAAAGTGATCTGTGGAGTTAAAACTGACATTTTCAGGATATAAATTAATGTCAATGATGTATGAAACATACCTGTGAAGTGCACATTGTGACCCAGAGCAAAGTGTAAAATATCATAAAAAACATCCCTCAAAACCAGATATTTGAAAGTTAAAAGTTAAAGTCCCAATGATTGTCTCACACACACTAGGTGTGGTGAAATTTGTCCTCTGCATTTGACCCATCCCCTTGATCGCCCCCTGGGAGGTGAGGGGAGCAGTGGGCAGCAGCGGTGCCGCGCCCGGGAATCATTTTTGGTGATTTAACCCCCAATTCCAACCCTTGATACTGAGTGCCAAGCAGGGAGGTAATGGGTCCCATTTTCATAGTCTTTGGTATGACTCGGCCGGGGTTTGAACTCACAACCTACCGATCTCAGGGCGGACACTCTAACCACTAGGCCACTGAGTAGGTAGGAAGAGTTTTCAAAAAAAACTATCACTATATTTACTTTCCATTTTGACTAATTACATTTCTGAAGGAGTAATTTCGTTACTAGTGGGCTCTCCCTTAGAGATAGGGTGAAAAGCTCTGCCATCCGGGGGGAACTCAAAGTAAAGCCGCCGCTCCTCCACATTGAGAGGAGCCAGATGAGGTGGTTCGGGCATCTGGTCAGGATGCCACCCGAACGCCTCCCTAAGGAGGTGTTTAGGGCATGTCTGACCAGTAGGAGGCCACGGGGAAGACCCAGGACACTTTGGGAAGACTATGTCTCCTGGCTGGCCTGGGAAGGCCTCGGGATCCCCCGGCAGGAGCTGAACGAAGTGGCTGGTGCTTAGGCTACTGCCCCCACGACCCGACCTCAGATAAGCGGAAGAAGATGGATGGATGGATGGATGGATGGATGGATGGACATTTCTGAAGGAGTAATTTTGTTACTAATTCAATTACTTTTTCGGAAAGTAACTTGTAACTTCTGGGATTACTGCCAGGGCTGGCCACTGGCCAGGATCTTCAGCTCTCGCGCGACTGGGATGAAACTCAACGCTTCCAAGTCTGAGTTCATGGTTCTCGCTCGGAAAAGGTGGAGTGCCATCTCCGGATTGGGGACGAGATTCTGCCTTAAGTGGAAGAGTTCAAATACCTCGGGGTCTTGTTCACCAGAGAGGGAAGAGTGGATCGTGAGATGGACAGGCAGATCGGTGTGGCATCTGCAGTGATGCGGACCGTTCATTGGTCAGAGTAAAGCTGCTGCTCCTCCACGTTTGGAGAAGCCAAATGAGGTGGTTTGGGCATCCGGTCAGAATGCCAGCCAGACGCCTCCGTGGGGAGGTGTTTAGTGCGCGTTTGACCAACAAACAGGAGGCCACAGGGAAGACCCAGGACAGGGTGGAGGGACTTCATCTCCCAACTAGCTTGGGAATGCCTCGGGATCCCCTGGGAAGAGCTGGATGAAGTAGCTGGGGAGCAGGAGGTTTGGGCTTCTCTAGGCTGCCGACCTCAGATAAGCGGAAAAAGATGGATGGATGGACATTTCTGAAGGAGTAATTCCGTTATTAATTCAATTACTTCTTCGGAAAGTAACTTGTAACTTCTGCGATTACTGCCAGGGCTGGCCGCTGGCCAGGATCTTCAGCTTTCACTGGATTGGTTCGCAGCTGAGTGTGAAGCGACTGGGATGAAAATCAACTCTTCCAAATCCAAGTTCATAGTTCTCGCTCGGAAAAGGTGGAGTGCCATCTCCGGATTGGGGACGAGAATCTGCCTTAAGTGGAAGAGTTCAAATACCTCGGGGTCTTGTTCACCAGAGAGGGAAGAGTGGATCGTGAGATGAACAGGCAGATCGGTGTGGTGTCTGCAGTGATGCGGACCGTTCATCGGTCAGAGTAAAGCTGCTGCTCCTCCACGTCGAGAGAAGCCAAATGAGGTGGTTTGGGCATCGGGTCAGAATGCCCGTCAGGCGCCTCCCTGGGGAGGTGTTTAGTGCGCATTTGACCAATAGCAGGCCACAGGGAAGACCCAGGACAGGTTGGAGGGACTATGTCTCCCAACTAGCTTGGGAATGCCTCGGGATCCCCTGGGAAGAGCTGGATGCAGTGGCTGGGTAGAGGGAGGTTTGGGCTTCTCTGTTTAGGCGGCTGCCCCCGCAACCTGACTTTGGATAAGCGGAAGAAGATGGATGGATGGATGGAACTTGTAACTTTAACTGATTGCTTCTTAAGAATGAATTTGCTTAACACTGCAATCAACTATCTGATATACTGTATGAACACATCGTTGATTTTGAAACTGCAAAATATTCTTACAACACAAATATGTACTGCAGCCTGATCATTGGCTGGACACACACACACACACACACACACACACACACACACACACACACACACACACACACACACACACAGTCGCTCTGCACCTGTTCTCTCTGTAAAACATCCAAACACGAGTGCTGAATAAATAACCCGCCTAACACGCATCATTGCCAGGTTCACCCACACACACACACACACACACACACACACACACACACACACACACACACACACACACACACACACACACACACACACACACACACACACACACACACACACACATACACACACACGTACACACACACACACACACACACACACACACATATCCCATAATCACACATCAATAAGTAAACAGCACCCATTTTCCATCCACAGCAACGCAACTGCCCTCGTCCCCTAGACCGAGGACAAGGTACAATTTGCTCCCATCCAAGACAAACAGAGATGCTTACTGATCAAACAGTGTTGCACTGATAAATGGAAGTGGCCCAAAGGAGGGTGCGGTGTGATGCAGGGGGCATTAAGCTCTTGTCGGATGCATCTTTAATGACAGTCGTTTTCAAGCCCCTAGCCGCCCTCTTCTCCCACGGGAGACTGTAAGAAAACTACAGAAAACACACACACCTTTCTCATGGGCTCGTCTTGAAACAGCAGTCAGTCCATCACCCTTCCATTCTCTGCCCTCTTTGCCACCTGCATAATTTAACACGCAGCCCGCTTTTGTGCCACTTTGTCTTTTCTTTTCTGCCAATTCGGCCATTTTTTTCCCCTTTCTCTCTGCGTCTATCTGTTGTTAACCTCCGTGCGTGGCGGAGTGGAAGAGTTTGTCACTTTATCTTCTAGAAAGTGCCTCTCCCAGTGGTGGTGGGGGGTTGAAGTTGAAAAGAGTGTGTATAGGTGGAAGTACACAGCAGAATGGCCACAAAATGGAGTCCGGGACAGAAGCTGCGGCAGCTGCGGTGACGCCATACCCCACCACGATGTGAGAAGCAGTGTGTGTGCTTGTGTGAGTGTGTAAGACGAGAGGGATTAAACGAGCCCAATCAATGAATGCAGAAACACGCACAGTTGCTGCACTGTTCTCACCCACAAGTCTCTCTTCACTACATCAGCTAATCAATGCTGATGTAATAGAGTCCATAACTTAACAAAAATCAATCCATCTACATAACCATGGCTCCGCACTCTCCTTGCTGTACGGCTTTGTGGCGCAAAGCGACACGGCTTAAAGGGGAACTCCACTTTTTTTTTTTTTTTTTTTTAAGAATTTTGCCTACCATTCACAAACACTCTATATAAGACAAGAACATTTTTTTTTTTTTTTTTTTTTTTTTTTTTTTAAATCAATCCAACAAAATAATACACAATAATACCATAATTATACAATTCCAATTCCAAAACCAAACCCGGCCCAGCAACATTCAGAATAGCAGTCAACAGAGCAATTGACAGGACACACAAACATGACACAAAACAAAAGTAGTCAAACAAAAATGAATAATATCAATAGTGGTATCAATATTAATAAGTTAAAATGTTTATAATGTCTATTTTCTATTTCCTGCTGGATCTACTCTCTATTTTATGCTGCTGCTGTCACATATACTGTATATACTGTAATATTGTACATGGTCATTGGTATATATTGTATATATGTTATAGACATAATATAATATATCTGTATATATATTATTCTGTACACATATGTATATATTCGTATATATGTTAGATTTTTTTATCGCTATATTAGTCTATTTATACCTGCATTGTCCTTTCCATCCTTACACTTTCCATCATTGTAACTGAGCTTCTGTGTTGAACAATTTCCCTTGTGGATCATTAAAGTTTGTCTAAGTCTAAGTTTAAGTCTAATTCCAACACAGCAGTGATTAGAAATCCCTCATTGACATTATCATCACAGCCATTTATAAAAAATAAAAACATTTAAAAAAATGAACAATAGTGTCACAGTTACACTTATACTCATAAGCTTGACAACTAGCGATGTCCGATAATGGCATTTTTGCCAATATCCGATATTCCGATATTGTCCAACTCTTAATTACCGATTCCGATATCAGCCGATACTGATATAAACAGTCGTGGAATCAACACACTATTATGCCTAATTTTGTTGTGATGCCTCGCTGGATGCATTAAACAATGTAACAAAGTTTTCCAAAATAAATCAACTCAAGTTATGGAAAAAAAGTGCCAACATGGCACTGCCATATTTATTATTGAAGTCACAAAATGCATTATTTTTTTAACATGCCTCAAAACAGCAGCTTGGAATTTGGGACATGCTCAGCATGAGGAGGTTGAGGTGGGCGGGGTTGGGGGGGTGGAGTTAAGGTGGTGGGGGCGGGGGGGGTTTAGAGGGTAGCGGGGTGGTGTATATTGTAGTGTCCCGGAAGAGTTAGTACTGTAAGGGGTTCTGGGCATTTGTTCTGTTGTGTTTATGTTGTGTTACGGTGCAGATGTTCTCCCGAAATGTGTTTGTCATTCTTGTTTGGTGTGGGTTCACAGTGTGGCGCATATTTGTAACAGTGTAAAAGTTGTTTGTACGGCCACCCTCAGTGTGACCTGTATGGCTGTTGACCAAGTATGCTTGCATTCACTTGTGTGTGTGATAAGCCGTAGATATTGTGTGATTGGGCCGGCACGCAAAGGCAGTGCCTTTAAGGTTTATTGGCGCTCTGTACTTCTCCCTACGTCCGTGTACACAGCGGCGTTTTAAAAAGTCATACATTTTACTTTTTGAAACAGATACCGATAATTTCCGATATTACATTTTAAAGCATTTATCGGCCGAGACACTTGTGATTTAGGGCTATATAAGTAAACATTGAATTAATGTGATGGGAATATGGATGTCCGATAATGGCTTTTTGCCAATATCCGATATTCCGATATTGTCCAACTCTTTAATTACCGATACCGATATCAACCGATACTGATATCAACCGATATATACAGTCGTGGAATTAACACATTATTATGCCTAATTTGGACAACCAGGTATGGTGAAGATAAGGTACTTTTTTTTATAAGTTAATAAAATAAAATAAGATAAATAAATTAAAAACATTTTCTTGAATAAAAAAGAAAGTAAAACAATATAAAAACAGTTACATAGAAACTAGTAATTAATGAAAATTTGTAAAATTAACTGTTAAAGGTTAGTACTATTAGTGGACCAGCAGCACGCACAATCATGTGTGCTTACGGACTGTATCCCTGCAGACTGTATTGATATATATTGATATATAATGTAGGAACCAGAATATTAATAACAGAAAGAAACAACCCTTTTGTGTGAATGAGTGTGAATGAGTGTAAATGGGGAGGGAGGTTTTTTGGGTTGGTGCACTAATTGTAAGTGTATCTTGTGTTTTTTTATGTTGATTTATTTATCATTTATTTAATTAAAAACAAAACAAAAAACGATACCGATAATAAAAAAATAAAAAACGATACCGATAATTTCCGATATTACATTTTAACGCATTTATCGGCCGATAATATCGAACTGCCGATATTATCGGACATCTCTATTGACAACACATTGTGTCCAATAATTTCCACAAAGATAAAATAAGTCATATTCTAGGTTCATTTAATAGGTAAAACAAATTTAAATAATGGGTCCCATATTCCAATATATGATTCATTATTATCTAAACTAAATGCAGTTTTTTCTACTGATATAATTTCCATAGCTTGTGTATACCAGTCAGTATGAGTTGGACTATCAACATCTATCCATTTTTTTAGTATTACCCTTTTTGTTATGATGCATATTGAAAGAAATGCATTTTTACTCTTTGATGACATGTTACTGAATTGATGGAGATCCTCAAGAATACAAGTTTGCAGTGTCATTGGGATGTTTATATTTAGGAATGTGATTGCTTCTTTTGTTGTTTCAACCATAACTCTTCTCTCAGCGGCCCAACACTTCATACATAATTGCATTTTAATTCGTAAAATACGGCAAGTACAAAGTGGCAAAAAATGCAGCTAATTGGAGTACTCTATTGCGCCCATGAAACCCTCTAAAAAATTGCATTTACATTTCTTGACCTGAATATAAACCAAGTATTAGCGATATTGTTATTATAAACCAGAGCTGGGCAAATATTTTTGACTCAGGGGCCACATTGAGAGAAGAAAATGTGTCTGGGGGGGCGAATGTGTATGTGTGTATACATTATACATACACATTTAGCTGTAAAAATCGGCTGTACAGTATGTGTGTTTGGGTCCCTTTTTTTCCAGGAACACTTGTACCAAAAGCCGCAATGTCCGATAGAGTTCTAAAAACGTTATGACAGACCACCTAAAAAAAAAAGAATGGAATTTTACAGTTTTTTACTAAATGGGACAACCAAAATGTACACTAAAATAAAGAAAGTGGGATTTACAATATTTAAAGTACAAAATGGATGGATGGAACTATGAACAATAAAACACTGAATATTAACAACATGAAGACGAGCTCCTCGACATCTTTTACAATGAAGCAAAACAGCAAAATATGAATGCAATGTGTAATAAACACCTACAATATGATATATAATCACTTTTATGCAGAACTGTGTTGTAAAAATCTGTTTCTGACACACGCGTTTTCGAGCTGGCTGCTCTGAAAACAAACCCCGCCCACTCGGCTTTGTTCCTCGTCTGAGCTGCTGTGACGTAGATTACCGTAATAACTCGTACAACACCCAAAAGCGCAGATTTCACCCATTGAAATACTTTCTATAGTTCAAGACTGGCGGTATTTTTAAAAAACAGCACTGCACATCATAATGGTGGCTACAGTTTTGTTGTTAAAAGGTCTAAAAGAAATATGTAGAACGTCCGGCGGGCCGGATTGTAAATCTTAATGGGCTGCATGTGGCCGTATTTTGCCCAGGTCTGTTATAAACGCTAACGTTACAGAATTACTTTTAGCGGCGCTGTGATCACAGAGAACTAACTAGCTCATGCAGCTACAGTATTGAGTACTGAGCTGCTGCATCGCCTCTTATTTGGTAAAAGTTAATTCTATATTATAAATCATAAATCGCACTTGTAAAGTAGAAGGTTGTGGCTGGAAACCGAGAAGTTGGTCAACTTTGACATCCAACTTAAACCCGAGGATGGCGAGAAAGACACAAAATAACGCTCGTTTTGCATTACTTTATTTTTGTTTTGTTTTAACCTGCGTGAGTATTATTAAACATTTTTCATCTAAACTGAAAAATACAAACATCCCAGTAAGAGCAGACATTGTACAGTAAGTTATTGTTTTATTATGTCCGTAGTTTGTATTTTTTGTTCAGCACTTAGCAATACTGCGACATGATGTCACAGTGCTTCACTAAAGCTGGATCTGCTTATCACTCAGCTTCTCAAACTTGTAGCTCATCTGTCATATGTTCAGGCTCAAAAATTCAAGGGTCATTTGTCATTAAGTAGTCTTTGTTGTCTTTCATGAAGTCTGCCATGATTAGTAGTGTTGTTGAAGGACATAGCGTATGTTGTGATGCTTCTGTGAAATTAAGGCCGTGTCACACACAAACACTTAATAAACACAAACTTATCTCTGCGTTCAGGCCTCTCGTCCACACACATACTTTTGTCCTTAAAAACGCACGCTTTTGCAAAACCTGGCCAAGGTGAGGAGTTCCAAAACTCCCCGCTCAGTGTATGTGTACACGGTTCAAATAGAGACGTGTACTCATCTGATGACGTCACAGTTGTGCGCTGTCATTTCCAATATAGTAAACAACACTGCTTTCTGGCTTTAAAGGGGAACATTATCACCAGACCTATGTAAGTGTCAATATATACCTTGATGTTACAGAAAAAAGACCATATATTTTTTTAACCGATTTCCGAACTCTAAATGGGTGAATTTTGGCGAATTAAACGCCTTTCTATTAGTCGCTCTTGGAGCGATGACGTCACAACGTGACGTCACATCGGGAAGCAATCCGCCATTTTCTCAAACACCGAGTCAAATCAGCTCTGTTATTTTCCGTTTTTTCGACTGTTTTCCGTACCTTAGAGACATCATGCCTCGTCGGTGTGTTGTCGGAGGGTGTAACAACACGAACAGGGACGGATTCAAGTTGCACCAGTGGCCCAAAGATGCGAAAGTGGCAGATGCATTTCCAACGATTAAGTCAAAGAAATCTGCCGCCAGACCCCCATTGAATCTGCCGGAGTGTGTGAGCAATTCAGGGACAAAAAACCTCGGTAGCACGGCAAGAAATGGCGGCAGTTTGTTCCCGCAGACGAGCGAGCTAAACCCTCTGGATGTCTTGGCTCACACCGTCCCTTATGCCACCGAAGATGATCAAGAGAAGAATATTGACCCTAGCTTCCCTGGCCTGCTGACATCAACTCCAAAACTGGACAGATCAGCTTTCAGGAAAAGAGAGCGGATGAGGGTATGTCTACAGAATATATTAATTGATGAAAATTGGGCTGTCTGCACTCTCAAAGTGCATGTTGTTGCCAAATGTATTTCATATGCTGTAAACCTAGTTCATAGTTGTTAGTTTCCTTTAATGCCAAACAAACACATACCAATCATTGGTTAGAAGGCGATCGCCGAATTCGTCCTCGCTTTTTCCCGTGCCGCTGGCTGTCGTGTTGTTTTCGTCGGTTTCGCTTGCATACGGTTCAAACCGATATGGCTCAATAGCTTCAGTTTCTTCTTCAATTTCGTTTTCGCTACCTGCCTCCACACTACAACCATCCGTTTCAATACATGCGTAATCTGTTGAATCGCTTAAGTCGCTGAAATCCGAGTCTGAATCCGAGCTAATGTCGCTATAGCTTGCTGTTCTATGCACCATGTTTGTTTGTGTTGGCATCACTATGTGATGTCACAGGAAAATGGACGGGTGTATATAACGATGGTTAAAATCAGGCACTTTGAAGCTTTTTTTTAGGGATATTGCGTGATGGGTACAATTTTGAAAAAAACTTCGAAAAATAAAATAAGCCACTGGGAACTGATTTTTAATGGTTTTAACCCTTCTGAAATTGTGATAATGTTCCCCTTTAAACACACTAGGAGGTAGTGTTGTCCCGATACCAGTATTTTAGTACCGGTACCAAACTTATTTTGATACTTTTCTGTACTTTTCTAAATAAAGGGGACCATAAAAAAATGCATTATGGGCTTTATTTCAACATAAAATCTTAGGGTACATTAAACATATGTTTCTTATTGCAAGTTTGTCTTTAAATAAAATAGTGAACATACAAGACAGCTTGTCTTTTAGTAGTAAGTAAACAAAAAAAGACTCATAATTTAGCTGCTGACGTATGCATTAACATATTGTGTCATTTTCCATTCTATTATTTTGTCAACATTATTAAGGACAAGTGGTAGAAAATGTATTATTAATCTACTTGTTCATTTACTGTTAATATATGTCCCTCTTTTAACATGTTCTATCTACACTTCTGTTACAATGTAATAATCACTTATTCTTCTGTTGTTTGATATTTTACATTAGTTTTGGATGATACCACAACTTTGGGTATCAATCCGATACCAAGTCGTTACAGGATCTTACATTGGTCATATTCAAAGTCCTCATGTGTCCAGGGACATATTTCCTGAGTTTCTAAACATAACATACATTTTTAATAAACCAAAGAAGATGTTGTGATGGCAAAAAAATATCGACGTAATCATAGTAGTATCGACTAGATACGCTACTGTACTTGGTATCATTACAGTGGATGTTAGGTGTAGACTGGTACTTTTCAGAGGCGGTATAGTACCGTATATGATTCATTAGTATCGCGGTACTATACTAAAACCGGTATACCATACAACCCCACTGGGAGGACTTAGTGTATGTGTAAACGTTAGCATGCTGCTATTTTCACTTTCTATTGATAAAAAAGATGCATCATAATGGGCTTTCAAAGACGCTGCAACACTCCCGCCAGCGCTGATGACAGTCAGCTGTTTTGAACATGATCTGTGTTGGATCTCCAGCTGATGGGACAACTTTGACGAGCAAGACTTTTTGCTTTGTATCATAAGAAAAGTGCAACAATATCTCATGTTTATAATCCTTATTTAACAACAGATCATGAATTAAATTTGCGTTTGTTGGTTCCATTTGTGTAAATGAAGCCAGGCGCACCCATTAGCACATGTAAAAAGTCACCTGAGCGATTAAAAAAAAAAAAATAGAGATGTCCGATAATGTCGGGCTGCCGATATTATCGGCCGATAAATGCTTTAAAATGTAATATCAGAAATGATCGGTATCGGTTCGGAAATGATCGGTATCGGTTTCAAAAAGTAAAATTTATGACTTTTTAAAACGCCGCTGTACGGGATGGTACACGGACGTAAGGAGAAGTACAGAGCGCCAATAAACCTTAAAGGCACTGCCTTCGCGTGCTGGTCCAATCACATAATATCTACGGCTTTTCACACACACAAGTGAATGCAAGCATACTTGGTCAACAGCCATACAGGTCTCACTGAGGGTGGCCGCATAAACAACTTTAGCACTGTTACAAATATGCGCCACACTGTGAACCCACACCAAACAAGAATGACAAACACATTTCGGCAGAACATCCGCACCGTAACACAACATAAACACAACAGAACAAATACCCAGAAGCCCTTGCAGCACTAACTCTTTTGGGACGCTACAATATAACCCCCACCCCCCCGCTGCCCCTTAACCCCCCACCTCAACCCCGCCCACCTCAACCTCCTCATGCTCTCTCAGGGAGAGCATGTCCCAAATTCCAAGTTGCTGTTTTGAGGCATGTTAAAAAAAAATGCACTTTTTTTCCATAACTTGAGTTGATTTATTTTGAAAAACCTTGTTACATTGTTTAATGCATCCAGCGGGGCATCACAACAAAATTAGGCATAATAATGTGTTAATTCCACGACTGTATATATCAGTATCGGTTGATATCGGAATCGGTAATTAAGAGTTGGACAATACCGGAAAATCGGATATTGGCAAAAAAGCCATTATTGGACATCTCTAAAAAAAAAACATGATGCATCCTTCCTCCTGTACTGATGTTAAAGACAATGTACACTTCATTGCACATGTAATATATGACTATATTGACGATAAAATGTGTTATAATTCCACAAGTTTTGCAGCGGTACACGCATGTCCGTGCACTTTAGGCACTTAAACGTTCAAGGGGTGTCCTTGTGCGCTGATTTTAGAAACAATGTACACTTCACTGCACATGTAATAATTCACCAGGTTGCTGTTTAAACATGTTATAATGGAGAGTGTTGGGTTTCAGCAGCACAGCTGCTTATGTGTGCTTTAGGCACTCTAAAAAAAATATTAATTTGTTCCCAGGACTGTGTGTAAGAGCAGTGTGGTTTTAAAGATAATGTACGTATGATTGTACATCTAGTATATCAAAATAAACATTGTCATAATAGAGGTGTAATGCCACCAAGTCTGCTTTTGCTGTTTTTCCAGGCTTCTGATTGGACCAAATGTGCATGACAGCTGGTGTTTGTGTGGAGACAGACAGTTTTGAAACTACACTTGTGTGAATGGAGATCATTTTAACCCCTACTATGCGTTTATGAAACAATCCGTGTTTGTTTGAACATGGCCTAATATGTTGCCGTATGCTTAAAATGACCAAAACATGTAAATCTTAAATGCAATTATGAATGTGCCTGTTACTACATTATGGTACATGTATACTTACAATGTGTGTACAAAACGTTGATCAAGGTTTTTGGATGACTTTTAGAGCGATTTATGAGCTCCTTTGTTAGCTGACTTTTGCTAGTCTTTATTTACAAGTTAGAATGCATAAAAAAAGAAAGAAAAACCCCAAAAAGTCAGTGCAGTTCCCCTTTAAAATTATCCATGCATCCATTTTATACCGCTTGTCCCTTTTTGGGGTCGCGGGTGTGCTGGAGCCTATCTCAGCTGCATTCGGGCGGTAGGCGGGGTACACCCTGGAGGGTATTTAACCTCTATGTATCCAGGGTCCGGCAATTAAAAATAGATTCTGACCTAGCAAGGATGCTGTATTTACATGTCAGAGATGTTGCAGTGTGATGATAATTGCTAATTGACTCTTATTTCCCAACAAAAAAAAAAACAGTTAAAATGTTCTTGACATGCAGGGAAGGGTAAACGTGTTGGAGCATAAAAGAACATTTCAGAAGGAAAAACAATACGTGTAAAACTTACACAGAGATCGCTGCAACTCGTGGACGACAGAGCAGACAACGGACAATAAGGACGCCTTTGGTGGTCTTTCTCTCTATAATCGTAACTAGGGTTGCAAAATTCCGGGAATATTCAAAGTTTGAAACTTTCCATGGGAATTCACGGGAAATAACGGGAAATTAATGGGAATAAACATTGAATGCAATGCATTATTAGCTAAAACAACCAGATTTAATGCAAATTCAGTTGAATTTCAACCCTGGACTGTGCATTCCTCCATCACATGTGCAGTACATTCTTCCATCCCATGCACAGATCATTTCCAGCATGCTACACACTACAGCAGGGCTATTGAGGCCACACTAGTATTTGAGCCCAAGGACTTCATCCAGTCAGGTAAGTTTTGATGATATTACTGGGGTAAATATATTTGATCTATGGTATGTAAGTTTAATAGAGGTGTAATTGCTTGTTACTGTATGACTGAAGACTACTCCAGCAGACTTCCACTCAAGCTAGCTAGCTGTTCCTGTACTTATTAAATGATTTTGGGGCCAATATCTCTAGCTAGCTAGGTTTATGTACCACCACAGTCTCATAATGAACCGAAAATATTTCTCCGTTAGCCGTGATGATAATTTTCTCTATGTTAAATCCCATTCATTTATGCTTAACAACGTTAGTGATCCTAATTTACCTTTTTTGTGATCTGTAAAGTTCAACTAGCAAATACTAAATCAAAACGTGTAGTTTCCTCTGCCTTCTGTTCTGCGAGCCATTCTGTTGTCATACAGGAATGTAGGTTATAGTTTCATTTATTCATCTAGCCCAGGGGTGCTCACACTTTTTCTGCAGGCGAGCTACTTTTCAATTGATCAAGTCGTGGGGATCTACCTCATTCATATATATAATTTATATTTACTTATTTATGAAATACATGTTTTTGTTAACAAGTTAAAGGTGTTTAATGATAATGCAAGCATGTTTAACACATATAGTTAATATTGTTAATAAATTAAAGGTGTTTAATGATAATACAAGTATGTTTAATACATATAGTTAATATTGTTAACTAGTTAAAGGTGTTTAAAGATAATACAAGCATGTTTAACACATATAGTTAATATTGTTAACAAGTTAAAGGTGTTTAAAGATAATACAAGCATGTTTAACACATATAGTTAATATTGTTAACAAGTTAAAGGTGTTAAAGATAATACAAGCATGTTTAACACATATAGATTCCTTTCTTTCATGAAGACAAGAATATAAGTTGGTGTATTACCTGATTCTGATGACTTGCATTGATTGGAATCAGACAGTAGTGATGATAACGTCCGCATTTTCGAATGGAGGAGAAAAAAAGTCCTCCTTTCTGTCCAATACCACATGAAAGTGGTTGGTTTTTGGCATCTTATTTGTCCGGCTTCCGTACTCCTTTGTATACACTTTACAAGAAATACATTGTCGGCAAACTCCGTAGCTTGCTAGCTTGTGCACGCCAGCTTTTTGAGACTCTTATTTTGTTAGCGCAACTGTGCAACTGTGCAGTCGGTCTTTGGAGTTTTGACGACAGGTACGGCGCCAGAGTCTGTTGAAATAAAGTGTATCTCGCCTTCCAATCGGTAATTTTAATGAGCTGGCAGCAGCCAGCGTCATCTCAGAAGACCCTCGGGTGTCGTGAATGTCAATCAAGTGACGAAAGTGACGTCATAGTGAAGAATTATGATCGCTCATTTTTAGGACTATTTTTTTAATGGCTGGCTGGTGATCGACTGAATGAGCACCCCTGATCTAGCCTATTTCTATTCATTTGTCCATCAGTAAAATATTTTTAAAGACTACTCCAATTGTTTAGCTGACTATTTATATCTGTGTGTGGGATTGCATTAGTGTTTTACAAGAATAACTAAATACAAACAGAATAATGCCATATACACCATCTGAGATATATCCAACCAATGTAGGCGCAAAGGCTGTGTACATTTGCAAATACTGTGCAAAGAGCTACGTCGAAAATGCCACAAAGATGCAGCAGCATATAGACAAGTGCCCAATAATATATCAATATTGTAATTCCCCATATATTCCCATTAATTCCCATGGACGGTGTCCAACTTTGAATAATCAAAAAATGGTAAAAATTTCCAAACATTCCGAGCTTAACTTCCCGTGGTAAATTTACTGGAAACTTTCCACCCCTTTGCAACTCTAATCCTAACTGAGATCGGTAGGTTGTGAGTTCAAACCCCGGCCGAGTCATACCAAAGACTATAAAAATGGGACCCATTACCTCCCTGCTTGGCACTCAGCATCAAGGGTTAGAATTGGAGGTTAAATCACCAAAAATGATTCCCGGGCGCAGCCACCGCTGCTGCTCACTGCTCCCCTCACCTCCCAGGGGGTGATCAAGGGTGATGGGCCAAATGCAGAGAGTAATTTCACCACACCTCGTGTGTGTGTGACTATCATTGGTACTTTAACTTCAAATAAATGCTTCTGATATTCTGTACATTACATGTTGTACAAGTTAATGGTATTCATATTTCTGCATGACAATGTGTTAACCTTCTCTATTCACTAATAAAATGTTAAATGCAGAGAATAATTTCGCCACACCTAGGTCAAATGCAGAGAATAATTTCGCCACACCTAGTGTGTGTGTGACAATCATTGGAAAAAAAAAAAAAAGTAATGATTACTATTATTCAAGAAACTCTTCAAACTTAAAGTGTTTACAAAGTACAAAGAAGAAGAATCATGATGAACATTCTGAATTTATTTAATTCATCCATTCTTTCATTCTTTCACTCTCAAAATAATCGTACTTATCTCATCATATGAAATGTAACTTACTTCACCAATTATTATTTATTTACTTATTTTTATTGTGATTACTTATGGAGTATATTGTGAATAAATTGAGAACAGGAAGTGAACAAAAGTTTTAGCAACTGTTATGTAAAAGAAAAGGGGTAGGATTAAATAAGCTCTGCTTCTTAAATAAATGATAAATAAATAATAAATCTTCCTACTCCTTTTCGAACATGTTGAAAAGAGAAACTGGAGATTGTGATGTATCATGTTGTATGCTTGCATGTTCGAAATAAACTCAAACTTAACTCAACTCAACTCAATTATTAGTTTTAATTAATTAAAACAGTACAGTACTTTGTAAATTAACTCTGAGTATGTGCTTTTATTGCAATCGAGTGTCTACTTTTAAGTCTGTATGGTATAAAATGATTAAAACATCAATACAATGTATTTGTTTTTTTCAGTTTTTGTTGAAATACATTTAATCTTGTTGTTTAATTGATTAAATGTTATTGGAAAAAACAAACAAAAAAAAAAACATCACAACTTTGTCGCAACTTTCTGAAACGGCTGCTGCAAATACAGACATTTTAGGCTACAACAATCTGGTTAGAGTGTCCAACCGGAGATCGGTAGGTCGTGAGTTCAAACCCCGGCCGAGTCATACCCAAGACTATAAAAATGGGACCCATTACCTCCCTGCTTGGCACTCAGCATTAAGGGTTGAAATTGGGGGTTAAATCACCAAAATGATTCCCGGGCGCGAGTTTATTTTGGTTTCTTGCATTAACTGCGTAGCGATAAGCAAAAACCCATGCAGTCGAAGCATCCTGTTCATTTGCATTGATGCAGAATTGAATATATAATGCTGCATAGAGTAGTATCCAACTAGTAAATGAAAGTTTGTACAAATATGCTTCTAATTGCAGTCTGCTTTTGTTTGTGCATGCGTGCTGTGGTGACGCACCAATATAAATCAGGCAGCGATGCATCCTCACACCTTCCTCATTCTGCCTGCCGGTTTTCACCCGTTACCATGGTGACCAGATGAAACTCACACTCTTTTAAAGTTGAAGGAGGGGCTGGTTACTAATTACAAAAGTGGCATGCACAAACACATGCAAAGTTCCTTCAGGCACATCCTTTGACACTCCCCAGCTGATGAGCACACAAAAGACAATTTTCTAACCAGAACACCACCAATTTGAGAAGTGGTGAGAAAAAGTGATTAACAGCAAGTGCTCAAAAGCATAGCCCAGCCATCTATCTGTCTGTCAGCCCCCCAACCTCCGACCCCGACCCCCCACACACACTCTCTCTCACACACACACTTCTCCGTGAACTCCCCAACAGATTTGGCTGACAAATAGTGACATGACACCCAGGCGGGGTCGTCTCGCAACGAGGGCAGCTGTCAGCAAACAACCGCCTGCCTCTTCATCAAAGCTCATTCAAAGTCAGCTTTATTGACCAACAGGGCCGTTTGTGCATTGCTTGTCGTCCTGTCAAGTCCGCACCTATTGGCGTGCACTGCCCCCCACCACCGTTTATGGACGGGCGAACCAGTGGAGCATCTTGAGTCTGATTGAAAAGCTGAAAGCTGTCCATGACGGATAAATGGATTAGTTACAGCATGTGACGATACGATAGGGAAGCATAGGTTCAAAAAAAGCGCTGATACAGGCCATCATCTAGTACAAGGGGACAAAGATAGAGGCTCTTAACACTTTGCATGGGCAGAGGCATATATGATGTCAGGGCATTCACTTGATCACAACTGAATTGTTACAGTTTGTCTGATCTTGGCGAGATCTGACCAAACCAAACCTACGTTCACACGGCAGGGTCGGATGTCCAATTTGGATCTTTTAGTGGCTGTTCACATTACAAATAAAAATTTGATTTTTAATGTGAATGCAATCTGACCCGCATGCAGACATGACGTCGCACACACTGCAGTGTTTACGGGAGTAAACATGGCTTTCACCCCAGTCTGTCTCAGTGCTGGCACATTTGTGGCAATTTTAAAGATTTTGTGCAATCAAACTCCACATTAACTGAAAAAAATTATAAATACTGTATATATCAGTGTTTTTCAACCACTGTGCCGCGGCACACTAGTGTACCGTGAGATACAGTCTGGTGTGCCGTGGGAGATGATGTCATTTCACCTATTTGGGTTAAAAATATTTTTTGCAAACCAGTAATTATAACCCGCGAATAATGTGGTAAATAAAAATAATGTGTCTGTGCTGTCTAGAGCGCGACAGAGTAACCGTGTAATACTCTTCCATATCAGTAGGTGTCGAGAACATGGTTTGTTGTGATCACAATATGCAGACGACAGCGGGAGGCAGTGTGCAGGTAAAAAGGTATCTAATGCTTAAACCAAAAATAAACAAAAGGCGAGTGCCGCTAAGAAAAGGCATTAAAGCTTAGGGAAGGCGATGCAGAACGAAACTAAAACTGAACTGGCTGCAGAGTAAACAAAAACAGAACGCTGGACGACAGCAAAGACTTACAGCGTGTGGAGCAGCAGACGGCGTCCACAAAGTACATCCGTACATGACATGACAATCAACACCAAAATAGGAGTGCAAGACAAGAAGTAAAACACTAGACAAAGGAAAACAGCAAAAAAGTCCAAATAAGTCAGATACACGCGCGTATGGGCAAGTTACGTGACGCAAGAGTATATACCAGGCTTAAAGCAAACTGAACAGTCCAGTTGCGATAAATTGAATGCCCTGGGAATAAAATTATCTGGATGAATGAGAACATCCATAGACATGACCTATGATGAATTTTGTATTTTCTGACCTATCAATGTTGTTACAATGTTAGATACTCGTGTTAAACATGCCAAAGCGTCAAATCATACGTTTCATGCATTTTTCCGTGAGCTTGCACACAGTTTTTAATGCCTCTGTTATGTTATATAATACGTTGTGATGTAAGCGCAAGGCAGAAACCCTTATTTAGACATTAAGACAAGCTCTCAGCTAGAGGGGGAGGAGCTCCATAAGAAAACACATACAAAGGTATGATAAAGTATTATTTTCACCTAATATTGGCATGCGCATAATAACACCAGTGACAGAAATGCTGTTACAAACATCTGTGTCAGAAAAATTGTATGTAAATTATCAAAAAACTTTCCGTTCGCTGAGTTCCCAGTGAACAGACGAAAGCTGTCTTTGTTGCACCAAGCCAAAGGCTTGGAAAATTCCGCTGTGTACAATGGGAGGAGACGGGAGGGGTTATCTATTGTGATCCAAGACCTGCCCAAGCTCGATCCAGGACTAGTCCAAGCCCGAGGCATCTTTTTATTTTGTGTTAATGTGATCGAAAACAATGGCTGTTTACATATCCCCATTCCTTTAGAAACATCTGTTGCTATATAAACAGGGAAAGTCCAAATAAAAAGAAGTGGCGTACAATCTTTCGCCAGAGCGTGTTGAGACTTGTACAGTGTCCAGGCATCTCTCCTCAAATTGAGCCAAATTGAATTGTGTCTCTGTTTATTACCTTGCTTCTTGTCTGTTTTAATAGATGTCATCGATGTTTAAACCTGACAATCTGTTTTCATTAGGGATGTCCGATAATGGCTTTTTGCCGATATCCGGTATTCCGATATTGTCCAACTCTTTAATTACCGATACCGATATCAACCGATACCAACCGATATATGCAGTCGTGGAATTAACACATTATTATGCCTAATTTGGACAACCAGGTATGGTGAAGATAAGGTACTTTTTAAATTTTTTTATAAAATAAGATAAATAAATTAAAAACATTTTCTTGAATAAAAAGGAAAGTAAAACAATATAAAAACAGTTACATAGAAACTAGTAATTAATGAATATTAGTAAAATTAACTGTTAAAGGTTAGTACTATTAGTGGACCACAAGCACGCACAATCATGTGTGCTTACGGACTGTATCCCTTGCAGACTGTATTGATATATATTGATATATAATGTAGGAACCAGAATATTAATAACAGAAAGAAACAACCCTTTTGTGTGAATGAGTGTGAATGAGGAAGGGAGGTTTTTTGGGTTGGTGCACAAATTGTAAGTGTATCTTGTGTTTTTTATGTTGATTTTTTTTTTTTTAAAAACAAAAAACAAAAAAAACGATACCGATAATAAAAAAAACGATACCGATAATTTCCGATATTACATTTTAACGCATTTATTGGCCGATAATATCGACAGGCCGATATTAACGGACATCTCTAGTTTTCATGCACTCTCTGTATGGCTCAGAGAGTGTGCAGGTCTACCTAATGTTGTGACCGGGTGAATCTATATAATGTTTAGGAAGTTTATTTTCGACAGTGAAAAAAATAATGGTGACGACTTCAAGATATTGATTTTAACAGTGTAGATTTTTAAAAGATAAATTCTGATACTTTCGGAGAGAGAAGCGTGCGGTTGCATTTGCAATAAGGGAATGCCTCCACAATCGAACATCTTGCAGACAAACTCAAAAAACGGGTTATAAAAATGACTGTGGAGCAAAATTGACAATAAAGCATATCTAATACATATAAACCACAAGGGAATGTGTTCAATCCATCACAGGTCCCCGTTAAAAGAGACATATCATCGAAATCTGACATTTTAATAGCTTGTTTACACATGCTGTATTTGTTTCTGCCCTGTGACTTTACGGTGATTACACAATCAAATAACTGCCAATGTCGGAACATTTGTCTTTCAACAACAGTTGAGGGCCTTGACACCCAGTTTCTCTGCCCAATTCGTAGCTAAATCCCACCCGGAGCCCTGCAAAGATGTTTGGCGTTTATGTTTTTGAACCAATTATGCTCACATTTGGCGCACACGTGCTTGTCAGTCCCCTGAAGTTGCAATGTCGTGGTGATTCGGCTTAATACCTTAAAGTTGAGCCGTGTGACAGATTTCTAGTCAATCCGACGAATGGGGTCAAAGTTTTAAGTTTAATAAAAGCACCTCCAATTTGCCGTTAAAAAATGCAGAGCTAGTAACGCAGTAGGGGTTAAAAAATATTTCAACTATGGCTAGGCAATTGTTTTCCCCCCTGACTAGTCGTATTACTTTTGTCCGTACTAATTGTTAACTCAGTGGTTGTTAGAGATCCATATAGCACATCATATTGTTTTATGACATTACTATTCCACTGTAATTCATTATTGTTAAATGCAAATCACAGTACAGATGTTTTTATGAGAACGCTTAGGGACACTTACCCTAATCTGCCTAGTTGTGCGCGTGTGTGTGCATGCCAGTGAGCATGCGAGTGTGTGATGTGTGTGTGTGTGCTTGCTCTTGCTTGTTCGTATGTTAATGTTTCAGTGAATATGTCCAACAGCGGATCAATAACACAATCCCTCTGAGCCCTTACCACACATAGCCTCAATACAGCGGCTACGACACACACACAATAAGTCAAACAGACTGGCCCGGTCTCACCACTCTAACACTGAGATATCCGTGACAAGAGAGAGGAGAATCCAACAGCAAGCTTTATCGATCCACACTGGAAACCCCCCTCAGGCCACACACGCACACACACAACAGCTGTGCTGGATCAATGAGTACTTGGAATGAAAGACAGGACCAACACCATCCAAACAGACACACACACACTATTGAAAGATGAAAAGGATACTCGGTATCAGGGATGCAGATAAAGGACAGAGAGAGTGCAGCATATCATCTGACCTAAACAGCCCCATCTGACACCCAACAATTTGCCATTGCTTCATGGAGCAAATGATAACTGTGCTCTATGTACACAAACACGCACACACACACATGCACAAACAATTGATTGACGCATATTCAAGGGAAGTGCACCTGACGCAAAATGAAGTGCACTACACGGCTGCAACCAAGAGAGGGGCTGTTGATTCGGTTGCTAAGGTGCATAATTTTTAGCCCGTTTGGCCTGCCAAAAGTGAACCTTTTCAATTGTAATACACAATGGCACCAAAGTCTATCAAGCTCACGCAAACTTTGATGGCAAGTGTGCAAGGCTGATTAGTTGCATTCATTTCAAATTAAGTGCAGTACAATATACAGTATATGGCGGTATGGGGCTGAACTCCCCACTCATGGTTCTCCTGTATGCTAAAAACTGTTGTGTTTGGCCCACAGTCCATGTAAGGCAAAAAGTCTGGGCACACCTGCACTAAAGGATACATCAATGCAGACTCCCCCAATGGAACAACTCCTCTAGGCCAGTGTTCCCACGCCAACTTAGAGACATAGTTCTGGTTGTTCCAGAGGCCTCCTAGCGGTCGGATGCGCCCTAAACACCTACCCAGGGAGGCGTCCGGGGGAATTCTGACCAGATGCCCGAACCACCTCATCTAACTCTCGATGTGGAGGAACAGCGGCTTTACTTTGAGCTCCTCTCGAATGACAGAGCTTCTCACCCCATCTCTAAAGGAGAGCCCGACGGAGGAAACTAATTTTGGCCGCTTGTACCCGTGATCTTGTCCTTTTGGTCATTACCCAAAGCTCATGACCATATGTGAGAATAGGGATGTAGAACGACCGGTAAATTGAGAGCTTTGCCTTCCGGCTCAGCTCCTTTTTTATTGCATCACTGCAGACGCCCCAATGGTCCGCCTGTCAATCTCACGATTCACTCTTTCCTTACTCGTGTACAATACCCCGAAGTACTTAAACTCCTCCACCTGAGGCAGGATCTTGTCCCCAACCCGGAGATGGCACTCCACCTTTTCCGGGACTCGGACTTGGAAGTGCTGATTTACATCCTGGTTGCTGATCCAGTGAGAGCTGAAGATCCTGGCCAGATGAAGTCAACAGGTCCACATTTTCCGCAAACAGCAGAGACCTAATACTGCAGCCACCAAACCGGATCCTCTCAATGCCCTGACTGCGCCTAGCTAGAAATCACGTCCATAAAAGTTGTACACAGAATCGGTGACAAGAGGCAGCCCTGCCGGAGGTATTGTACACGAGTAAGGGAAGAGTGGATCGTGAGATTGACAGAGGAATCGGTGGAGCGTCTGCAGTGATGCAATGAAAAAGGAGCTGAGCCGGAAGGCAAAGCTCTCAATTTACCGGTCGTTCTACGTCCCTATCATGAGCTTTGGGTAATGACTGACAGTTCAAGATCACGGGTACAAGGGGCCAAAATGAGCTTCCTCCATCGGGGTGAGAAGCTTTGTCATTCGAGAGGAGCTCAAAGTAAAACGGGTCTGACGTACCTACAATGCGGACCAAGCTCTGACACTGATCATACAGGGAGCGGACCGCCACAATCAAGGCAGACAGAGTCACAATCAGGTGTATATACAGTACATGATTAATGACATTTTTTGTGATTACTCACAGGAATTAACTCAAGGTTTTTGACAACCCAAGTTATATCATATTCAGTTCACAAATGTATTTTGAGCACAACAAACCAGTCTACACAATAAATTAAAAAAAACATCTCCAATTCAATATCTTCTTCTGCAAAAACCAATAGTAATATTAAAAGAAAATGAAATGGAAACAACACGTGTGTGTTCGAAAAAGAGCAGGAAGAAGCAAAAGCTTTCCTTTTATTTTTTTATATATTTTTTTTGTCATAAAAAAATACAATCATGTGTGCTTACAGACTGTATCCCTGCAGACTGTATTGATCTATATTGATATATAATGTAGGAACCAGAATATTAATAACAGAAAGAAACAACCCTTTTGTGTGAATGAGTGTACATGGGGGAGGGAGGTTTTTTGGGTTGGTGCACTAATTGTAAGTGTATCTTGTGTTTTTTTTATGTTGATTTAATAAAAAATAAATCAACATGGTTGCGGGCCACTGATCTACTAGATCTCTTGTATTCTGGACTTTGACCAGTGGTGGGCTGTCAGGGCCAGCAAGGCCTTCTCTGCTGGCCTAACATAACCAGAAATCATGATCATAATTAAAGATACAATTATTTTTGTATTTACTTTCCCTAAATATCTAAAAGTATTCTTATTCTCTTCATGTCATACTATGCTCCTTCCAGTGCTTTTGTTTTTAGTTTTAGTTTGTATCCAATCAGAATTCAGCTAGCTTATGTTGCCATGCTGTACGAAAACTGCCCAGGGCCTTCAGAATCAACAATGTAGTGCACTGTAAGTGAACGGGCACCAGAGGTGGGTAGTAACGCGCTACATTTACTCCGTTACATCTACTTGAGTAACTTTTGGGATAAATTGTACTTCTAAGAATAGTTTTAATGCAACATACTTTTACTTTTACTTGAGTATATTTATAGAGAAGAAACGCTACTTTTACTCCGCTCCATTTATCTACATTCAGCTCGCTACTCGCTACTGATTTTTATCGATCTGTTAATGCACGCTTTGTTTGTTTTGGTTTGTCAGACAGACCTTCAAAGTAGGATCTACGCATGCCTGCGTTTCACCAATCAGATGCAGTCACTGGTGACGTTGGACTCCGTTTCACCAATCAAACAGAGCCAGGCGGTCACATGACCGTCACATGTGGACCCCGACTTAAACAAGTTGAAAAACTTATTGGGGTGTTACCATTTAGTGGTTAATTGTTCGGAATATGTACTGTACTGTGCAATCTACTAATAAAAGTCTCAATCAATCAATCAATCAAAAGTGTGAAGGAAAAAATACACTTTTTTATTTCCCGTCAAAAGCCTAAAGACTGACCGCACAGTTCCTGTCTTCACAATAAAAGTGCCGCTCCATCGCGCCAACAAAATAAGAGTCTCCGAAAGCCAGCGCAAACAAGCTAGCAAGCTACGGAGTTTGCCACCAATGTATTTCTTGTAAAGTGTATAAAAACGAATATGGAAGCTGGACAAATAAGATGCCAAAAACCAACCACTTTCATGTGGTGTTAGACAGAAAGGAGGAACTTTTTTTCTCCTCCATTTGAAATCGTGGACGTTATCATCACTACTGTCTGATTCCAATCAATGCAAGTCATCAGAATCAGGTAATACACCAACTTATATTCTTGTCTTCATGAAAGAAAGGAATCTATATGTTAAACATGCATGTATATTCATTAAAACACCTTTAACATGTGAACAAAAACGACAAAATAAATAAATATAAATTATATACTGTATATATATATATATATATATATATATATATATATATATATATATATATATGTATATATATATATATATATACATATATATATGATATGTGTGTGTATGTATATGTATATGTATATATGAGGTAGATCACCTTGCGACTTGGTCATTTAAAAAGTAGCTTGCCTGCTGAAAAAGTGTGGGCACCCCTGGCTTACATGAACTCATTGTCAAATTTGAGGAAGCACATCGCGGTAAGTAACGTTAGTAGATATTTTGGCTACACACACATGCATGCATAGATACACCAATCAGAAGTGCATAGTGTGTTTACCATGAATCGATTAACGTTGAAAAACTTATTGGGGTGTTATCATTTAGTGGTCAGTTGTACGGAATATGTACTGTACTGTGCAATCTACTAATACAAGTTTCAATCAATCAATCAATGAATGCCTACTGAGCCTATGGTGCTGTTAAGTTATTGTGGCTCAATTTGCCTTAATTTGTTTTATTTTAATGTATTATTATTTAATATACATTATTGTTTTAGTTGCTTAAGAGATATTCCTGGAAGCAGTAGTCATACCGGGGTAGCAGAGAAGGAGAACAAAACGTTGATTAGCTGGCAGATATATATTTGCAAGACCATTTTCAAGAAGGATAATTAAAGAGAAACCACATCTTATGAGACGATGTCGGCCAACCCCGGAAGCTAGCTCAGCTGTTCTGGCGATGAAATGCTCGCCATTGCCACTCGATTAAGCAAACGACAAGGGGTACCACTGGCTTATACGGCGTCATGTTCAAATATTTTATTTTTTCACTTTTAATATGTTTTTGCAATTTTAATTTTGACAGTACCACATAAGATATGTTTTAATTGTTTTAAATGTGCCAGAAAATAACCCGTTTTGTACACTGTTGATGTGATTGATTGATTGATTGATTGATTGAACATTTTATTAGTAGATTGCACAGTACAGTACATGTTCTGTACAATTGACCACTAAATGGTAACACCCGAAAAAGTTTTTCAACTTGTTTAAGTCAGGGTCCGCTTTAAATAAATTATTAATTATAAATTATAAATTAAATTCAATGCCCAGTAGGGCGTAAATGTGTTCCTGTATAGTATTTCTCCAGCAATGGTCATGTGGTGACATAAATTATGGTATTTTGAGAGGTAATATTGGAAGTCGGACATCACTAAAGGCCTAGGTGGGAAACGCACGGCCCACCACTGACATACGTAAAATGGCATGTTTTTCTAGCGGGAAAAAGCAGTCTTATATTCAGGTTAATATGGTAATCGATCAAGAAAATGTAGTCCAAATGCCCGTCTCTAGTCTCCTCTCTTTGTGGTTGAGTGCGATGAGTAGCTAAAAAGATCCATCACTCATCAAATTAGATTCTCCTTCATGCCCACACACACATATACTTTCTATGTCCTCTCTCTCTCACACACAGGACACATCAAAATCCTGATTTATCTCCAGAACACGGCTATTAACAACAAGCGGCGTCCGTTAGCGAGTGGGGAGCCAGCAATGTGGCAGGCAAAGGCCATTTCATTTTCTTTTTGACAAAGTGGGTTATTTTTTTAACCCCTCCCCATCTTCCTGCGCTGACAACACAGGATAGGCCGGTCACACGGGATAAATTCATTACAGCAAACCACGGAGTGCGAACACCCCATTTCGATGACAGGGTTTGATGTAAAATCCCATTTGTAAATTTGCTGATACACCACCTCCTCCGCTTCTGAATGGTTTTTGACTCCAAGCATACACACGCAGACTCGCATGGCGATCTCAACTGACATTAACAGTAAACATGTCAGCTCCTTACCTGGGACAATGGACACGGTGTCTTTCTCCCAGGACACCACGCTGACGTACTCCTGGACAGCAGAGGGGATGAGGCACTTGAAGACAGCGACATTACCCCGCATGGAGCGCTGGTCAGCCACACGGACTGTATATGGCTCCCTGAACACTAATGGGGAATAAGGAAAGAGCACAAAGTGGCCATTAGATAAGATCCACTTTTATTAGTCCCACGTGGGACCATATACATTTATAGGACAGGATTTCAGTTGTGATTCCCATGTGTCATGAAGATAATGTCAGGCTGAATAACAGTCATGTTACTTGGTGTTTCATCTTTTACTTAAACAAAAGTTTAAAGTGTCAGGTTGAAACACTGATGACATCTATTAAACAGACAAGAAGCACGGAATCATGCAGAGACAGATTTCAATTTTGCTCAATGAGGAGAGACGTTTGGGGCTGCGCACTCAGTTACAATCTCCCACCACGCTCTAAGGCATGGGTGCCAAACAGATATTGTTTTCTTCATGCCATGCTGGCGCGCTGTGGTGACATTGCTGGTAATATGAGCCAAGACGCATGTCAACATACGCACATATTACTTACAAGCAGAAACATGGTGGAGAAAGAAGAAGGAGAATGGAGATATTTTGGCGTGAAAACTAACGATAAAGATGAAGCTATGAACACTAAAGTCCTGCTCGTCAAACGATGCCTTAAAACATAGCCAGCCAGCAGTTAACGTTCGTCCACCGTGTTTTAATCACTAATCCTCATCACAATTGTGACAAATAAACTACGTTTCTTACATGCATCATCTCTGCTGGACGAGGAATAGCTAAACATGCTTCACTCCAAACTGTAAGAGAACGCAATAGTTAACCGCTAACATCAAGCTAGCGCCCCTGAATGTAAATAAATGGGTGGAGTTATACAAACCCTGTTTCCATATGAGTTGGGAAATTGTGTTAGATGTAAATATAAACGGAATACAATGATTTGCAAATCCTTTTCAACCCATATTCAATTGAATGCACTACAAAGACAAGATATTTGATGTTCAAACTCATAAACTTTTTATTTTTTTTTGCAAATAATAATTAACTTAGAATTTCATGGCTGCAACACGTGCCAAAGTAGTTGGGAAAGGGCATGTTCACCACTGTGTTACATGGCCTTTCCTTTTAACAACACTCAGTAAACGTTTGGGAACTGAGGAGACACTTTTTTAAGCTTCTCAGGTGGAATTCTTTCCCATTCTTGCTTGATGTGAAGCTTAAGTTGTTCAACAGTCCGGGGGTCTCCGTTGTGGTATTTTAGGCTTCATAATGCGCCACACATTTTCAATGGGAGACAGGTCTGGACTACAGGCAGGCCAGTCTAGTACCCGCTCTCTTTTACTATGAAGCCACGTTGATGTAACACATGGCTTGGCATTGTCTTGCTGAAATAAGCAGGGGTGTCCATGGTAACGTTGCTTGGATGGCAACATATGTTGCTCCAAAACCTGTATGTACCTTTCAGCATTAAAGGCGCCTTCACAGATGTGTAAGTTACCCATGTCTTGGGCACTAATACACCCTCATACCATCACAGATGCTGGCTTTTCATCTTGGCGCCTATAACAATCCGGATGGTTCTTTTCCTCTTTGGTCCGGAGGACACAACGTCCTCAGTTTCCAAAAACAATTTTAAATGTGGATTCGTCAGACCACAGAACACTTTTCCACTTTGTATCAGTCCATCTTAGATGAAATCAGGTCCAAGGAAACCGCCGGCGTTTCTGGGTGTTGTTGATAAACGGTTTTCGTCTTGCATAGGAGAGTTTTAACTTGCACTTACAGATGTAGCGACCAACTGTAGTTACTGACAGTGGGTTTCTGAAGTGTTCCTGAGCCCATGTGGTGATATCCTTTACACACTGATGTGGCTTTTTGATGCAGTACAACCTGAGGGATCGAAGGTCACGGGCTTAGCTGCTTACGTGCAGTGATTTCTCCAGATTCTCTGAACCCTTTGATGATATTACGAACCGTAGATGGTGAAATCCCTAAATTCCTTGCAATAGCTGGTTGAGAAAGGTTTTTCTTAAACTGTTCAACAATTTGCTCAGGCATTTGTTGACAAAGTGGTGACCCTCGCCCCATCCTTGTTTGTGAATGACTGAGCATTTCATGGAATCTACTTTTATACCCAATCATGGCACCCACCTGTTCCCAATTTGTCTGTTCACCTGTGGGATGTTCCAAATAAGTGTTTGATGAGCATTCCTCAACTTTATCAGTATTTATTGCCACCTTTCCCAACTTCTTTGTCACGTGTTGCTGGCATCAAATTCTAAAGTTAATGATTATTTGCAAAAAAAAAAACGTTTATCAGTTTGAACATCAAATATGTTGTCTTTGTAGCATATTCAACTGAATATGGGTTGAAAAATATTTGCAAATCACTGTATTCCGTTTATATTTACAGATAACACAATTTCCCAACTCATATGGAAACGGGGTTTGTACAAATACCGACTGTAACGATACCTGCGCAAGTATACAAGAGGCGTATATAGTCAATACTACAATGATTATATCGATATTTTTCATGATCACAAAATCTTTTGTCATTTTTTTATTGTTTCTAAACTCAGGCACCGGAGGACTTTAAGAGTAACCATTACATGATCCTGGCTGTAACTACCGGTGCTTGGTATTAGATCGATACCCATATTTGTAGTATCACTCAAAACTTATGTAAAGTATTCAAACAAAAGAAGAATAAGCACTTATTAAATTTTAACAGAGGTGTAAATAGAACATGTCGAAACAGAAAGTAACCAGATATTAACTGTAAATGAGCAAGTAGATTAATAATCTCTCTGTTTTCTATCGCTTATGCTTCATAATGGGGAACGACCCAATATGTTACTGCATATGTCAGCAGCCAAATTAAAGTTAAAGTACCACTGATAGTCACACACACACTAAGTGTGGATAAATTACCCTCTGCATTTGACCCATCCCCTTGTTCCACCCTCTGGGAGGTGAGGGGAGCAGTGAGCAGCAGCGGTGGCCGTGCTTGGGAATCATTTTGGTGATTTAACCCCTAATCCCAACCATTAATGAGCCAAGGAACCAACAAATTAGGAGCCTTTATAACCCGTTTGTTTACTACTAAAAGATAAGTTGTCTATTATGTTCACTATGTTATTTAATGCCACAATTGTTCCTCGATTGCAATAACAAACATATGTTTAAAGTATCATAGGATTTTCTGTTAAAATTAAGTCAATAATGACATTTTTTTTGTGGTGCCCTTTATTCTAAAATGTATCGAAACACATTTTGGGACCAGTATCAAAATATTAGTATCGGGACTTTGATTGATTTTGATTGATTTAAACTTTTATTAGTAGATTGCACAGTACAGTACATATTCCGTACAATTGACCACTAAATGGTAACACCCGAATACGTTTTTCAACTTGTTTAAGTCGGGGTCCACGTTAATCAATTCATGGTTAAAAGCCTAGGCTTAATTGTGGTAAATTAATGTACAGTATCATTACAAAATGTAGTATTTTTTAAGTACAGCATACAAAAATATTTTTACTACCTTCTAAATACGGATTTTAACCGTATGAAATAACATTAACTTTTTATTAGAGTTGTCCGATAATATCGGCCTGCCGATATTATCGGCCGATAAATGCGTTAAAATGTAATATCGGAAATTATCGGTATCGTTTTTTTAATTATCGGTATCTTTTTTTTTTTTTTTTTTTTTAATTAAATCAACATAAAAAACACAAGATACACTTACAATTAGTGCACCAACCCAAAAAACCTTCCTCCCCCATTTACACTCATTCACACAAAAAGGTTGTTTCTTTCTGTTATTAATATTCTGGTTCCTACATTATATATCAATATATATCAATACAGTCTGCAAGGGATACAGTCTGTAAGCACACATGATTGCGCGTGCTGCTGGTCCACTAATAGTACTAACCATTAACAGTTAATTTTTACTAATTTTCATTAATTACTAGTTTCAATGTAACTGTTTTTATATTGTTTTACTTTCTTTTTCATTCAAGAAAATGTTTTTAATTTATTTATCTTATTTTATTTTATTAATTTTTTTTAAAAGTACCTTATCTTCACCATACCTGGTTGTCCAAATTAGGCATAATAATGTGTTAATTCCACTACTGTATTTATCCGTTATCGGTATCGGTTGATATCGGTATCGGTAATTAAAGAGTTGGACAATATCGGAATATCGGATATCGGCAAAAAGCCATTATCGGACATCCCTACTTTTTATCCAATATGGTGATCTGCCTGAGGCTGCACCAATCAATGCCCATGATACGGACAGTGCACTCTGAATGGTTTGGTCACCTCTAGTGGCGATTACTACTATAGTATTGACATTTTTAATTAATGTAGGTAATTTATGCGTAAAAAAACTTAATTTAGGGCAAATATGTGTGAAAAAGAAAAAAGAAAAAGAAAAAAAAATCTGCGGTATGTGGCGAGGGATGACTCTAATATGGCGTGCACTTTTAATGTCAATGTCTGATATGCCAACAGCCCGGGTGAATTGTTATCATTTAATTAGTTTAATTGTAAGAGTGAGAACAAACAATTTATGCGCACTGACGTTTACTGCTGCCTTGTTATAAAAAAAAAAAACAAGCAGGCAGGTCCAGTAAACAAACAAGCTGGTATTGTTGTACTCTCATGTCTGGAGTCCTCCAACTCTACGTCACAGTGATCGTAAGGCGGTCTGACTGGGAGCCACGTTGGAGGCGATGCACAGTGAGTGGCCTTTAGCCTTTTTCAAGAACAGTGGCGCAGATGCTTTGAGACGGTAAGGGGCGCGGCGCGGCTCGCGGCTACTGCAAATGTCACATGCAGGCGACAGACATCAGAAACATGCGGGCCTGCACATGGCACGCCGAGCAGGAGGCGGTGAGTTGGTGCCAGGGTGGCGGTGATTAAGACAGCGCTTAATGATGAAAACAGTAGCCCGTAGCTAACCAAATTATCTCGGCAGTCAACACTGTCACAGTTAGAGTTGTTAGAACTATAACTTAAAGGGGATCTATGATGGATTTCGTTTGATCTGACTTATAAATGTTGTTACAATGTTGGATACTCATGAAATCATAAGATTCATGCCTTTTGCCGTGAGCTTGCACAGAGTTTTGCATTCCTCTTTTTGCGGGGTTTTGCAGTCTGTACGAGGTGAACGTACTTATTTGGACATTAAGTCAAGCTCTTCCAAGACAGAGAAATCACATGGACAAAGATAAGACTTTCTGGAGGAAAGTTCTGTGGTCGGATGAAACAAAAATTGAGCTGTTCGGCCTCAATACCCAGCAATATGTTTGGAGGAGAAAAGGTGAGGCCTTTAATCCCAGGAACACCATACCTACTGTCAAGCATGGTGGTGGTAGTATTATGCTCGGGGCCTTTCTTGCTGCCAATGGAACTGGCGCTTAACGGAGTGTAAATGGGACAATGAAAAAGGAGGATTACGTCCAAATTCTTCAGGACAACCTAAAATCGTCAGCCCGGCGATTGGGTCTTGGGCGCAGTTGGGTGTTCCAACAGGACAATGACCCCAAACTAGGGATGTCCGATAATGGCTTTTTTGCCGATATCCGATATTCCGATATTGTCCAACTCTTAATTACCGATACCGATATCAACCGATACCGATATATACAGTCGTGGAGTTAACACATTATTATGCCTAATTTGGACAACCAGGTATGGTGAAAATAATAATAGAAAAGCGTGATATAAAATGTAATCCATTATAATTTTATTATAAGGTCCTTTTTAAAAAAGTTAATAAAATAAAATAAGATAAATAAATTAAAAACATTTTCTTGAATAAAAAAGAAAGTCAAACAATATAAAAACAGTTACATAGAAACAAGTAATTCTTGAAAATGAGTAAAATTAACTGTTAAAGGTTAGTACTATTAGTGGACCAGCAGCACACACAATCATGTGTGCTTACGGACTGTATCCCTTGCAGACTGTATTGATATATATTGATATATAATGTAGGAACCAGAATATTAATATCAGAAAGAAACAACCCTTTTGTGTGAATGAGTGTGAATGAGTGTAAATGGGGGAGGGAGATTTTTTGGTTTGGTGCGCTAATTGTAAGTGTATCTTGTGTTTTTGATGTTGATTTAATAAAAAAATTAAAAAATTAAAAAATTAAAAAAACGATACCGATAATAAAAAAACCGACACCAATAATTTCCGATATTACATTTTAAAGCATTTATCGGCCGATAATATCGGCCTGCCGATATTATTTCCACCCCAAACACATGTCAAAAGTGGTAAAGGAATGGCTAAATCAGGCTCGAATTAATGTTTTAAAATGGCATTCCCAAAGTCCTGACTTAAACGTGTGGACAATGCTGAAGAAACAAGTCCATGTCAGAAAACCAACAAATTTAGGTGAACTGCACCAATTTTTTCAAGAGTGGTCAAAAATTCAACCAGAAGCTTGTGGATGGCTACCAAAAGCACCTTATTGCAGTGAAACTTGCCAAGGGACATGTAACCAAATATTAACATTGCTGTATGTATACTTTTGACCAAGCAGATTTGCTCACATTTTCAGTAGACCCATAATAAATTCATAAAAGAACCAAACTTCATGAATGTTTTTTGTGACCAACAAGTATGTGCTCCAATAACTCTATCACAAAAAAATAAGAGTTGTAGAAATTATTGGAAACTCAAGACAGCCATGACATTATGTTCTTTACAAGTGTATGTAAACTTTTGACCACGACTGTATATATTTCAATTAAAAGATAAATGATGATACTTTTTAGAGGGTGGGGCATGGTTTCATTTGCAGTCTGTGAACGCCTACAGATTCAAACAAGTGTCTATGGAGCAAAATATATACAATATTTAAACCAAAGCATATCCAATACATATTATCTAGACCACAGGGAAGTATTTTAAATGTAAATTGGGGAACTGCACTTTTTTTGGAATGTCGCCTATCATTCACATTCCCTATGTGAGACAATAACACTTCTTTTATTGCATTCTAAATCATAAAACACGGCAAGTATGAGGTGGTGAACAATGCAGCTAATGAGTGTACACTATTCCGCCTATAATGTACTCAAAAAAACCCTCCAAAAACCGCCAACAATACTCCATTTCCATCTCATGACCTAAATATTAACCGAATATTAGTGATATTGTTACTATATAGTGCATCGGGGCAGTCACATGGCTTCACATTTTGTTATGTTACAAGCTTACAGCCTTTTTCAAGAATGGAATAAAATGATTTCTGTCCTCTTAATTCTACAGACAATACCTCATAATGACAATGTGATTATTTTATTTTTTTTGCAAAAATTAATTCAAGACAAAACAACAACCAAATCCCGTGTACATAAGTATTCACAACATTTGCACAATACTTTGTTGATGCACCTTTGGCAGAATTTACAGCCTCAAGTCTTTTTTGAATACGATGCCTCAAGCTTGGCACACCTATCTTTGGGCAGTTTTGCCCATTCCTCTTTGCAGCACCTCTCAAGCTCCATCAGATTGGATGGGAAGCCTGAGATAGCGTGATCTTGCATCCTAATAGGATGTGTTGTAGGGAAGCGCTAATGGTCTCACAGAGGTCGCAGACCTGCTCGGTTCCCAGCCACTGTTGAAGGTTTTGGGGGGAGGGCAGAGCGTCTTATGTTGCCCTCAGGAGGAAGCTGTGTGGCAGTTTCCAGAAATCTGCCCCCCTTATCATCTGACCCACAACCCCTTCCCATGCCGTCCAGCGTCCCTGCTTGCTTTGCGCCACTGTCTTGAGCATGTACTCTTTCTCGGCCATCTTTGTTTGATCACAAGGTCTTTCCTCTCCTTTCTATTAGCCCTGGTCCTCCTCATGGGCTGGTCTCCCTATCCAAGGCCAGCATGCCATATCTGGGCTCTTCCCACCACCCCTTCAGCTCTCGATATCCTCCCAGTCACCACGAGGGCTTCTTTGTCCCTCACAGTCTAATCTGCCAAGTCCCTTAGCTCCATCACCAGCCTTGCCTTCTCCTGGCTGTACCCTATGGTGATCGATTTCAGGGAACACTAGAATGTGTTGTTTCCATACAGGCTGGCCGATGAGTGGCACCTTGGAAGACAAACAAGCTACCTTTTGCTTCCATCTTGCTTACAGTCGACGTAGCGACCTTGCACATCTTCAGAGGCCATATTACCCTTGGGTACAGTGTGAAGTTAAGACACCAGGCCTTGTACTTCCCAGTCAACTGGCTTGAATCAATTTCAGCCAAGCCTGCTAAGATCTGCTGCAGTGTAGTCTTTCCTATATACTTGTCTGAGAGGCTGGATGTATATTGCTTCAACCTAACTTGTGTCCTTACAAACCTTACAAAATATTTTTTTCCAACAAAACTCACAAAGATACAATTTTCCAGGCATTTTTAGCCATTTTGCATGTGTGGTTTAGGAGTTATGTTTAAATAACTGTCAGATTGAGTGTGACAGATACTGTCATAGTGAGAAAATCCCATATTTTGTATTTGCAAACCTTACAAAAACCACTGATTCTAGTTAAACTCACATGGATACAATATTACAGGTATTTTTAGACATAATGCATGTTTGGTTTTGGAGTAATGTTTATATAACTTTCATATTTAGTATGACAGTTATACTGTCATATTGAGTAAAAAAAACTAACTTGTGTCTTTACAAACCTTACAAAATATTTTTTTCGAGCAAAACTCCCAAAGATACAAATCTCCAGATATTATTAGCCATTTTGCATGTGTGATATAGGAGTTAAGTTAAAATTACTGTCAGTTTGACTGTGACAGTAGACTGTCATAGTGAGAAAAACCCATATTTTGTATTTGCAAACTTTACAAAAACCACTGATTCTAGTTAAACTCACATGGATACAATATTACAGGCATTTTTAGACATAATGCATGTTTGGTTTTGGAGTTATGTTTATATAACGTTCTTATGTAGTATGACAGTTATACTGTCATATTGAGTAAAAAAACTAACTTGTGTCTTTGCAAACCTTACAAAATATTTTTTTTCTAGTAAAACTCACAAAGATACATATGTCCAGGCATTATTAGCCATTGTTCATGTGTGGTTTAGGAGTTATGTTAGGCTTCGGATGGGCTGATCAGAAATGGAATATTTTCTACGCTGATGGTAAATCTGACCCCATCATTCCACACTCCTTTCTGCCAAAGCCATCAAACTCATCCAGTCTCTTCATCCGCCTGGATGTGCACTTAGCAATATCGCTACATGATGCTTACTGTTAAACTAGAGCTGGATCTGTTCAGCACACAGCTTCAAATGCGTGTTGCGCATCCTCCTTATATGTATGCTAAAAAAAATAAGGTTCTGGATTATCATTTCTCCCAAATTAGAATTTGATGGCTCTCATTAAGTCTATCAGGACTAGGAGTGTTGTTGTTATTGTTGAAGGGAAAAGCAAACGTTGTGATGTGTCTGTGAAATTAATACGCCGCCGTATGCTTACCGTGTTCAGTTCAGTTTATTTCGAACATACATACGATACAATGTAATGCATCACACAATTCCAGTTGTTTCATTACAGCACGTCCGAAAAGAAGTAGGAAGAAGCAGAGCTTATTTAATCCTACCCCTTTTCATACCATAGCAATTTTATCCAATTTCCTTGTTCTCTGTAACAGAACAGTGAACAAATAACATTTAAAAAAAATAACATATCATAGTAAGCAAACAAATATTAAATACATAAATAATCTTTGTCTCAATAAAAAAAGGGGGAAACAAGAGTTCAAGATGTTCATCATAATTATTGTTCTGTGTACTTTCTGATCACTTGTAGTTTGAACAGTCTCTTAAAGGCTTACTGACACCCACTACTACCGACCACGCAGTCTGATAGTTTATATAT
The DNA here is from genome assembly GCF_033978685.3 of Nerophis lumbriciformis. Lineage (NCBI taxonomy): Eukaryota > Metazoa > Chordata > Actinopteri > Syngnathiformes > Syngnathidae > Nerophis > Nerophis lumbriciformis. The sequence goes on from NC_084564.2 coordinate 24,569,022, forward strand.
CAGCTTACTAAAGTGCAATTTTAAATTTTGCGCAAAATATCCTGCTGAAAACGTCTCGGTATGATGACGCCTGCGCGTGACGTCACGGATTGTAGAGGACATTTTGGGACAGCATGGTGGCCAGCTATTAAGTCGCCTGTTTTGATCGCAAAATTCCACGGTATTCTGGACATCTATGTTGGTGAATCTTTTGCAATTTGTTCAATGAACAATGGAGACAGCAAAGAAGAAAGCTGTAGCTGGGAAGCGGTGTATTTTGGCCGACTGCAGCAACACAAACACAGCCGGTGTTTCATTGTTTACATTCCCGGAAGATGACAGTCAAGCTTTACCATTGGCCTGTGGAGAACTGGGACAACAGATACTCTTACCAGGAGGACTTTGAGTTGGATGCGCAGACGCGGTACCGTGAGTACCCATGCAGCTGCGGCTTCCAAACATTTGATCGCTTGCCCGTACGTGCGTGCCGCTATGTGCATGTCAAATACGTAACTTTGGGGACTTTGGGGAAATATATGTGCTGTATGAACTTAGGGGAGGTGAACGGTACTTTGGGCTGTGGGATTGAGTGTGTTGTGCAGGTGTTTGAGTTTTATTGGCGGGTTATATGGACGGGAGGGGGGAGGTGTTTGTTATGCGGGATTAATTTGTGGCATATTAAATATAAGCCTGGTTGCGTTGTGGCTAATAGAGTATATATATGTCTTGTGTTTATTTACTGTTTTAGTCATTCCCAGCTGAATATCAGGTCCCACCCGCCTCTCACAGCATCTTCCCTATCTGAATCGCTCCCACTGCCCTCTAGTCCTTCACTTTCGCTGTCCTCATCCACGAATCTTTCATCCTCGCTCAAATTAATGGGGAAATCGTTGCTTTCTCGGTCCGAATCGCTCTCGCTGCTGGTGGCCATGATTGTAAACAATGTGCAGATGTGAGGAGCTCCACAACCTGTGATGTCACGCGCATATCGTCTGCTACTTCCGGTACAGGCAAGGCTTTTTTATCAGCGACCAAAAGTTGCGAACTTTATCGTCTATGTTCTCTACTAAATCCTTTCAGCAAAAATATGGCAATATCGCAAAATGATCAAGTATGACACATAGAATGGACCTGCTATCCCCGTTTAAATAAGAAAATCGCATTTCAGTAGGCCTTTAAACTGAATCATATTGGTGCTTTGTTTGATATCTTTGGTTAATCCATTCCATAATTTAATTCCACATACTGATATACTAGAGGTTTTAAGTGTTATACGAGCATACAAATGTTTTAAATTAGAATTTCCTCTAAGGTTATAATTCTCCTCTTTTGTTGAGAAGAATTGTTGTACATTCTTGGGTAGCAGGTTATAGTTTGCTTTGTACATAATTTTGTCCGTTGAATTTCAATAATTGTGATTTAATAAATAAAGGGTTTTTATGTTCTCTATAACCAACATTATGTATTATTCTAATTGATCTTTTTTGTAACACATTTAGTGAATGAAGTGCACATTTATAGTTGTTTCTCCATATTTCTACACAATAATTCACATATGGTAACAATAGCGAGCAGTAGAGAATATTAAGTTATTTTTGGCAAAATACGTACATAAAATACGTATTTTGCACCTCCTTGTTATTATGACTATGCCTGTTGTTTCCTAATGAAGCCTTAGCTTGACGATCCTCTACTTTCTCCTGCTCCCGTTTGCTGCGGCAACAACAAACAAAACTCCAGACGCTCCTCTTCGTTTTGTATCGTTTACTTGTCAACTTAATCCTTCAAAAACGTAAAATAATAACGATGTGGGAACAAATTAATGGCAAAATAAAGCGAGTTTGTTACAGTAAGAAAGAGTAAGAAAAAGTAAGAGTAAGTTAAAAAAAACTGTGTGGCTCAATTCCACCATACCTGACTGCCATTACCCATAATACGTTGTGTCCAAACCATATTACTACATGGATCCTTCCGCCATATATGCAATAAAACACGTAATCTTCACTGTATTAAAAAAGTATAAAATAGTACGTCATCAAATTATTCAGACAAATGTAATAATGACAAATAAAGTGCACCTTATAATTATTCTAAGCATGCAATATATACATTTTTGTATTATTTAAATAAAATAATAGTCCCCTTTTGGCTGAATAAACATAAAGCACCTTCCATAAAATGAAAATTAACTTAAACAGCATTTGGGGTCCTACAGTGCCTGTTACAACATTACATATTTACTTACAGCATGTATATAAAATGTTGATTGAGCTTTTTTTAGACTCCCATTGGCTTTATTGTTAGATGACTTTTGCTAACATTTATTAACAAGTTAGAATGCACAAAAAAACAAACATATGTGTTCTTGTCTTACATAAGAATAGTGAATGATAAGCAAAATTCCCCCACACCCAAAAGTGCAATTCCCTCTAAGTGAAATTGAGAGCTCTTCTGACGTAGAGTAGAGGAAAGACAGGTGAATGATAGTTTGATGGAGCTTTATCCAAACTGTATGGGCCAATGATTTTCTTCCCCCTTGCAACTTTGATGTGAGACAAACTATGAGTAAGATGAGTAATGTGTAAGATGAGGAAAACACTATTACAGAAATGAAATGGCTGATGCTGGCAAGTGTTCCTGGCGTCCCAATCTATCACTGCTATTCAACCAGCGAGGCCTCCCTCCAAAATGAGGACAGTAATAGCTTAACAATGCAAATCACACCCACACACACAACACAGAGTAGCCCCGCCCTCCGGTGTGTGCACCTCTCCTCCAGCTTTCTAGTGATATAATTAACGCCTAGCCTGAAGGCCTGTTTCCTTGGTCATTAATAATGCTTTATGCCAGCAACCACTGTCACTGGAACCCACTGGAACCAAAAGCAACGTCCTTGCCAAATGTTAGAGAGTCTTTCACTTCAAAGTAACTCTACCTTTAACCTAAACTACGTTAGATGAAACTACAACATAATCGTATTTCATCAGACATTTTCATATACAATTGTACCTTAACTTGCGAATAATTTAAGATATAAACTGTTACTTTGCTCTTTGTTATGCTTTAATTTGAAAGCTTACTTGAGTTATGCACATTTTTAGTACTGCCAACCCTCCCGATTTTCCCGGGAGACTCCCGAATTTCAGTGCCCCTCCCGAAAATCTCCCGGGGCAACCATTCTCCCGATTTCCACCCGGACAATAATATTGGGGGCGTGCCTTAAAGGCACTGCCTCCATATAAACAGCGTGCCGGCCCAGTCACATAATAATGTAGCGTTGGACGGTTTTAACAATGGTCTTTCCTCAAAGATGTCAAGAAATGCTGACACGTTGTATGGGACGGCGTGGCGCAGTGGAAGAGTGGCCGTGCGCAACCCGAGGGTCCCTGGTTCAATCCCCACCTAGTACCAACCTCGTCATGTCCGTTGTGTCCTGAGCAAGACACTTCACCCTTGCTCCTGATGGGTGTTGGTTAGCGCCTTGCATGGCAGCTCCCTCCATCAGTGTGTGAATGTGTGTGTGAATGGGTAAATGTGGAAGTAGTGTCAAAGCGCTTTGAGTACCTTGAAGGTAGAAAAGCGCTATACAAGTACAACCCATTTATTTATTTATCTTTTAACTGGTTTACTGATAACGTTAATTTCACGCGCGCACACACACACACACACACACACACACACACACACACACACACACACACACACGTGAATGCAAGGCAAAATTGGTCAACAGCCATACATGTCACACTGAGGGTGGCCGTATAAACAACTTCAACATTGTTACTAATATGCGCCACACTGTCAACCCACCAGGGGCGCCGAAAAGGGGGGGTAAAGGAGACGGATTCTAGGGGCCCATGATGGAGGGGGGCCCAGAGAGGCCCCTAATGATAATGAAATTATAATACAGAAAAAATAATGACACTGTGTTGGGGGCCCTGTAAAGATTATTTTCATGGGGCCCAAAATCCCTAGCGGCGCTCCTGCAACCCACACCAAACAAGAATGACAAACACATTTCGGGAGAACATCCGCACCGTAACACAACATAAACACAACAGAACAAATACCCAGAACCCCTTGCAGCACTAACTCTTCCGGGACGCTACAATAACATCTACGGCTTTTGGAGCTCAGTGCACAACTGCACACACAACAAGGAGACGAAGCAGAAGAACGAAGAAGAGACATGGCGACGACGAGTAAGAAGAAGAAATACGCTTGCAAGTTCCAAAATGATTGGAAAAAATAATTTCATTTCATCCAGGACAGCTCGAAGGTGAAGGGGTATGCTGCCTGCACCTCAACCCCGCGCCCCCAACCCCGTCCCCATCTCTCGAATTCGGAGGTCTCAAGGTTGGCAAGTATGGGTTAAAGTAATATCTGTAACAGAGTTGTGCAATTTGAGCAACAAAGAGTTAATATATATAATATAATATATATATATATATATATATATATATATATATATGTATGTATGTATATATTGTTTATACAAGAAACACACACGGGTTTCTGATTAGACAGCTGGGATCCACGCTTAAGGGCCGTTCAGCGATGGACACAATCTTACCATCCAACCACCAGAACTGAGAAAGTTAATGCAAAAGAGAAGAAGCGGTAACCCAAATCGAAGAAACAAACTATTAAAAATGTGTCCTACATGTTAGTTGTCTCCCCGGCCAGTCAGCCCCGCACCGTAGCGTCAGTCCGCATTACACAAGCTGCAGCCAGCCCCAAACGTCCAAATGACAAACATTTATCCATAAAAATATTAAGAAGCGCCAGACGTTGTTTGAAATGTTTTAATTTGTTCAGTCTGGACTGTCCAGCATCATCTTTGGTACACAGACATACACATCGCTTGTTGTCAACTGACATCTCCGGTCCGTCACTCAAATAAGTCAGTGTGGAACAAAAAACAGCGATTGTTTTGGGGCACAAGGGGGACAGTGTTGTCAAATGTTACAAAAGAAACAAGAAACCAGCTCTATGAAAACATGTTTACAATAAGCCGACTTGGCAACACTGGACAAAGAAGCAGCCAGAAGGACACACCGCATTAGTCCGCTCCACAAGGTAAATGCTGGACAATATTACTTTATTTCTTAAACTGGTCCAAAAGTATTTATTTCTAAAAGGCATGTCACATGTAAAAATTGTGCTGTTTTTGGGAGGGCCAAGTACGGATTAAGTTGATTTCCAGTCATTTTAAGGGGCGGGGCTGTTTTGAGATACACTCTATTGCCAAAAGTATTTTGCCACCTCCCTTGACTCACATATGAACTTGAAGTTCCATCCCATTCCTAACCCATAGGGTTCAATATGATGTCGGTCCACCTTTTGCAGCTATTACAGCTTCAACTCTTCTGGGAAGGCTGTCCACAAGGTTGCAGAGTTTGGTTATAGGAATTGTCCACCATTTTTCCAAAAGCGCATTGGTGAGGTCGCACACTAATGTTGGTCGAGAAGGCCTGGCTCTCAGTCTTCGTTCTAATTCATCTCAAAGGTATTCTATCGGGTTCAGGTCAGGACTCTGTGCAGGCCAGTCAAGTTCATCTACATCAAACTCTGTCATCCATGTCTTTATGGACCTTGCTTTGTGCAGTGGTGCACAGTCATGTTGGAAGAGGAAAACTGTTCCCACAAAGTTGGGAGCATGGAATTGTCCAAAATGTTTTGATATCCTGGAGCATTCAAAATTCATTTCACTGGAACTAAGGGGCCAAGCCCAACTCCTGGAAAACAACCCCACACCATATTTCCTCCGCTGACCCCTCTCTGTCAGTTTACGTGGCCTACCGCTTTGTGGCTGAGTTGCTGTTGTTCCCAGACTCTTCCATTTTCTTATAATAAAGCCGACAGTTGACTTTGGAATATTTAGGAGCGAGGAAATTTCCCGACTGGATTTGGTGCACAGGTGGCATCCTATGACAGTTGCATGCTGGAAATCACTTAGCTCCTGAGAGCGGCCCATTCTTTCACAAATGTTTGTCGAAACAGTCTCCATGCCTAAGTGCTTCATTTTATACACCTGTGGCCGGGCCAAGTGATTAGGACACCTGATTCTGATCATTTGGATGGGTGGCCAAATAATTTTGGCAATACAGTGTATGAATGTTTTGAGTTAATAGCTCAGGGGTTGAGGTAAAGGAAGTTGAGGTACTACTGTATCTACTTATGAGTAGTCGGTGTACAGCGTATAAAGTATAGATGCATCATTCTATAAAACCTCACCTCACAGTGAACTTGCCCAAATTGTTTACAGTATTCTGTGTGAGCACCACTTTTATTAAGAACTGCCTTTATCCTTTTGGGCCAGGAATTCACAAGAGCTTAAAAATCTTTGCATTCCTCCACCTTTCTTCTGCTTGTGGATGCCCACAGGTGCTGAGTTGGGTGAATGTCTGGAGGGGACATACTTTGCCCCGTCCATCACCGTCACCTTCCTCAGCAAGAAGGCACCTGTTAAACCACCATGCATCCCAGTTTCCTAAAGGAAGTGAACATGTCCATTCATCCATCCATTTTCTACCGCTTGTCCCTTTCGGGCTTTCGGGGAGTGCTGGAGCCTACACTATATTGCCAAAAGTATTTGGCCACCCATCCAAATGATGAGAATCAGGTGTCTTAATCACTTGGCCTTGTCATGTGGGTTTGGAGGTTGCCAGGAGAACGGTACATTTCGGACTGCATCGTGCCGAGTGCGAAATGTGGTGGAGGAGGAATTATGGTGTGGGGTTGCTTTTCGGGAGTTGGGCTTGGCCCCTTAGTTCCAGTGAAAGGAACTTTGAATGCTCCAGGATACCAAAACATTTTGGACAATTCCATGCTCCCAACCTTGTGGGAAACGTTTAGAGCGGGCCCCTTCCTGTTCCAACATGACTGTGCACCAGTGCACAAAGCAAGGTCCATAAAGACATGGATGACAGAGTTCGGTGTGGATGAACTTGACTGGCCTGCACAGAATCCTGACCTGAACCCGATAGAACACCTTTGGTATGAATTACCAGATTTTTCGGACTATAAGTCAACGTTTTTTTCATAGTTTGGCCGTGGGTGCGACGTATACTCCGGAGCGACTTATGTGTGAAATTATTAACATATTACCGTAAAATATCAAATAATATTATTTATCTCATTCGCGTGAGCGACGAAGCAAATGGCAGCCATCGTCACACACACGTCAGCAATCGTCACTCACACGCCAACCAATAAGAATTCGGCGGGGGCGGGTCATGGCAGAAGTGCATTGTGGGTTTTGGAATGCTAACTGCTATACGCTACTGCCGGAGCTATTAAAATGGATCACATGAACGTTGACGGTAACTTATACAAACTGAGAAGGACTGAACTAAAATGGCACCGAAAAGGAAATCATATACTGCAGATTACAAGCTGGACGTAGTGAAATATGCACCAGAAAATGGCGATGGAGTAGCAGAAAGAATGGACGCTAGCGGGGCATACCAGGAGCGACAACGAGGAGGAAGATTTCATCGGATTTAGCGATCGGGAGTGACAGATTGTGTGGTAAACGTATAGCATGTTCTATATGTTATAGTTATTTGAATGACTCTTGCCATGATGTGTTGCGTTAACATACCAGGCACATTCTCAGTTGGTTATTTATGCCTCATATAACGTACACTTATTCAGCCTGTTGTTCACTATTCTTTATTTATTTTAAATTGCCTTTCAAATGTCTATTCTTGGTGTTGGATTTTATCAAATAAATTTCCCCCAAAAATGCGACTTATACTCCAGTGCGACGTCTTTATGTTTTTTTTTCTTCTTTATTGTGCATTTTCGGCCGGTGCGACGTATACTCCGAAGCGAGTTATAGTCCGAAAATTACGGTAGAACTGAGACAGAGCCAGGCCTTCTTGACAGTGTGTGACCTCACCAATGCGCTTTTGGAAGAATGGTGGAAAATTCCTATAAACACACTCCGCAACCTTGTGGACAGCCTTCCCAGAAGAGGTGAAGCTGTAATAGCTGCAAAAGGTGGACCAACATCATATGGGTTAGGAATGGGATGGCACTTCAAGTTCATATGAGTCAAAGCAGGTGGCCAAATAATGTTGACAATATAGTGTATCTCAGCTGCATTCGGGCGGTAGGCGGGGTACACCCTGGACAAGTCACCACCTCATCACAGGGGGAAGTAAACATGTTCAGTTTATATTTAACTTGATGAACTGCAGCTCTCGCAATGATGACATCACTTTACATTGCATCCTCAGACCATGATGCTACCGCAACTATTCTTGACTATAGGCAAACCAATTACTCACTTGTGTTGAATGTGTGTTGACTCATTGGCAGTGGACAGCATATACACACTTCTCAACAATCTATACACAAACTACTCCAATATGCATCCAATTTGTTTCTATAGTATTACCTTTTGAGAAGATATACTGTAATGAAAACCTTTGCTGAATCGAGAGTTGTGTGTTTTAGGAAATGTTCAGTCATGTGTCATTTAGCAAAATTGATAGCAGCCGCAACTTCCTCCGGAGAGCAGATCCCTTTTCCCTTCTGTCGCCTGGCTGTCAATGTGAGCTGAAACCTCATTTGTAAACACCTGAAAGCTAAAGGACATATAACCGCAATCAAGTCTTAAACCCAGCTCTTCATCTGAAGCAGCCACTGATGCCATCTACCTGCAGATCAATAGCGCCGATTGACTGAGTAGCCTCGGCTGCCGTGGCACAGCTACTTCTTTTCAATCATTTATTTACTGTTTGACCCTGCTGCCTCTTGTCAATATAGCAGAGAGAATTCCCAATCCTCACTGAGCCCCTTACAGAGTGTTTAAAATCAGCCTAACAGCTCGTAAAAGTTTGGTGCAGTGGTGCCTGCCGCCACATGAGGTCCAAATCTTGTCAAGGTCACCCCATGATTGGACGTCCTCTACTGCAAGACATTCCAAAACTGTAGGAATGTAAAAACATCGTATTTTCTTTCTTTTTGACTGGATGTCATAGTGCTGTTGTACACACGCATGGTATTCTTCATGAACGAATGCAAAAATGCAAATGGCAGCCTGACTGATTTATGTGTAAATTACACTCCCCCTCATTGCACGCACCGCAGAATCATTAAGATGTTACTGATGCCTGACTATATGCAGCCCGGTTGCCTAGGAACGAGCTAAAACATGGCTCTGGTGCAGGGGGCGCACTGGGAGGCAAGTCCTGTATCACTGTCGCTTCAATAATTAACGCTGGGGAAACCAAATACTGCATTTACTTATTCATAAAGAAAGCAGGAAAAACACAGAAATGAGAGAAGGGAAATATATTATGAAATGCAGGATTAATGAATGGGTTCTGTTACAAAACGGAAAGAACAGAGAAAGCAACGTAACTCTCAATGTGTATAATTTTCAGGCCCCTCTCATTTGGTGTATTAGTAAATACATGTCAGTCAAAGAAGAGAAGACAGATGGAAAGAGAAAAAAAACAAGATCTAAACACCTGCATTGTTGGCCCGAGACGGCCCGGGTTTGTGTGTTTAGGTCGGGACAAAAGGGAAATGGGGTGTGCCTACTGATCAGGTGTCCTCATTTTATTTCATTAAGTTAACATACGAAAAACAACATGATAAAACCCTGGCTCATCGACAGAATATATACCAACCCCACCAGGCAAAACACTAAAGATGGCTTCATGGATGGTCAAATGACCTAAAACATACAGCAAAGACAATGGAGTGACTCAAGAAGAATCACATCCTGGAGTGGCTTGGCCAGGAACAGACCATTCAAGTTTTTTTACCATTTTCAAAAAAATTCCAGATTTTCCTGTAATTCCCTAATACAATTTACTAATTCAACAATTCCAACATCAACCAATTCAGCTCATTCAGGACATTCATGCTGCTAATCATTTTCCAAAAAAAATCCCGCTTTTCCCAAATTTCCAGGAAGTTCCCATTGAAATAAATGGGACATTTTTCCAAGTTGCACAATTCCCACATTTTTCAACCTATTCAAACCATTCCAACATCAACACATTCCACTCATCCTGGACATTCAAACTAACACTTTCCCAAGTTCCAAACCAAATTCCGGTTTTCCTGGAAATTCAAACTCATCAACGTTCAAACCATTCCAACATTCGAACTATTCTTACATTCATACTACATTCTGTCAGCATTTCAGTTCAACTTCAGCATTGGAGCATTCATACACATTTCCTTCAGGAATTGCCTCTTCTAGTTTAATGGTATTTTTCTGCATTTGTTTTTATATTCTGTCTTTCTCAGCGTTAGAATAAACCTACTATGAAACATCTTGACTGTTTCATTTCTTTTTTTCTCCGATCACTGAAGATGGGTCATGAGAATTACAGCATGATAATGACCCAAAACACAGCAACAACTTAAAGGGGAGCTGTGATTAATTTGGTCTTTTTGTAACTTATAAATGTTGTTACAATGTTAAAAATTAATGTTCAACGACTTCACAGACATGTGCCGATATTCGATAAGTCTATAAATCAGACTATTAATGAAAATGAACTTGATAACGTCGCCATTTGGCTGAGTTGCTACAAGCTACAAGAGTGGTCCTTCTTTGCATGCATTTCAACAGCTGCGAGCGTTTGTACTACATGCACAAAAACGATAATGATAAGCGCGGTAAAACTCCTGACGGTTAGTATTATCGTATTAAATTAAACTCCTAATTATAATTAAACTAATTATGATTGATAACCAAACTTTGATAAAATAATTGACCGACTAGCGTTAGCTTGTGAGCGAGCTAAAATGAAAACAAGAGACATTAACGTCTTTTCCCATTAAGAAACTCACATTGAATAAAAAGGCTGTTCTGTCTTTGCACAAAACGATGAATATAAACTCCACAGGGTTGGGTTAAAAGTGGGAGAAGCCAAGTGCCAGCCTCAAAACACTCATTGGAAAAAATATTAAATTGGACCTACCATGCAAAACCAACTTTGTTTACCTATTGGTAACTGTTTTTGTGTATTTGGGATCTGCATAGGTCTCAAAAATTTGAATTTATGGCATGGAGAGGCATGGTGGAGATATTTATAAAACAATCTTGCCAATTTTGCCAAACTAGCTGTTAGGAATTTGCAAAACCTGTGATGTTTTTCCTAAGTCGGAAATCAGCAGATATCTCCATATATACTAGAGATTTACCCGAAGAGCTTTGCACCAGTCCACCATTGTAGTCTCACGCTGTAGTCAATAAGTTCCTTCTTTTTCTCTATCCTCTTGTTGTGGGGCAGACTGTCTCCTCCATGCACATGCATCCTCCGCTGTTGCCATTTCTAATACAAATGAGCGTATAGTTCTAACATATCTCTCAGTGTTAAAAACTACAACATGACTAGCGGGTCAAAGACACAGTCGAAGTGGAGGCACTTATAATAACACTGCCTGCAAAACGGTTAATCCTGAAGAGACCGGCTTGAAGATGGTCTGTAAAAAATATACGCAACATGTTCACCAAAGAACCACCATTACATGTTATGTAGACCACAAGGAAGTGTTTTAAATGTAGATTAAAAAAATCCTAATGACCCCTTTAAGGGGAAAATGCATCTTTTTTGGGAATTTTTACTATTGTTTACAATCCTTGTGCGAAAGAAGAAGACAAAACTTTTTTTTTTGCACTCTTACATGTAAAAATCGACTCGTTCGAGGTGGCTAGCAATGCAGCTAATGAGCACAATCAATTATTCCTAATCACTAAAAATAGATGCAAAAACAGTCAACAATACTTCATTTACGTTCCGTAACATTTATAATAACCAAGCTGTAGCAACATTGTTATTGTGAGAGCGAACACTGAGGAACTCTTTTGTAGTGTACTAACACATCGGAGTGCTTCGGTATTAGCTGTCAGCGAGCTATGGAAAGAGATAAGCTAGCTTTTACATCAGCAAGAGTTGCGTTTCAGTTTGTAATGCTCAACATAAAGCGACAGGACACCAATCTCTACTGACTGAAAACATGAACAATCATATTACAGTATCTGTAAAGTAGTAGCCCACATTTCATGTTTTGTCAGTATACAGCAAGCCAGACAGCATTTGTACTGTAGTTGTAATAACACACATGACATCCGGCGTGTATCATGGTCAATATTAATGTGTGACTGCTGGCCGAGAACGTTTTTTTCCGATTTGTTTGGGGTAATCACTCCATTTATGTCAAAATAGTTTGGCTCACAGTTCCACTTTTTCAGCTTTGAGTTACGCCGACCTCACTCTCTCAGCTACCGTCTGCTCCAATGTTTCACTCTCTCTCCGTGCTCGCTTCTAGAAGCAGTAGTTCATCCTCCGTGTATTCAGGTTCAAAAAGATACGGTTGTGAATCCTCATTAGTCCAAAAACAGTCGTTTTTATTGTCTGCTACCAAGTCTGCCATGATTACAACACAGTCATGTTGGTTTTCGGAAGTAGGAAAGCCCATTGTTTGCCAGAAACCGGAAGTGCGCTGCTATGGAAACAGAAATTAATGCTCGGAAGAAGCCAGTTCCAGCAATGATTAAAATGACCAAAATACGGTAAATATTGTACATATTACATTTTGATATGAACATGTCTGCTACTACATTATATATAAACTTGCACTGTGTATACAAAGTGTTGATTTAGAGAGCTTTGAAGGCTACAACGGTTAAGGCGCATTTTCAAGTGTTTTTTTTCAACCATTTTTTAAATCCTAAAAAAATATTCTGTCTTATAATGATTGTGACTGACAGTAGGGATGTCCGATAATGGCTTTGTGCCGATATCCGATATTGTCCAACTTCGATATCAACTGATACCGATATCAACCGATATATACAGTCGTGGAATTAACACATATTGCCTAATTTGGACAACCAGGTTAGGTGAAGATAAGGTACTTCTAAAAAAAATTAATAAAATAAAATAAGATAAATAAATTACAAACATTTTCTTGAATAAAAAAGAAAGCAAAACAATATAAAAACAGTTACATTGAAACTAGTAATTAATGAAAATGAGTAAAATTAACTGTTAAAGGTTAGTACTATTAGTGGACCAGCAGCACGCACAATCATGTGTGCTTACGGACTGTATCCCTTGCAGACTGTATTGTTATATATTGATATATAATGTAGGAACCAGAATATTAATAACAGAAAGAAACAACCCTTTTGTGTGAATGAGTGTGAATGAGTGTAAATGGGGGAGAAAGTTTTTTTGGGTTGGTGCACTAATTGTAAGTGTATCTTCTGCTATTTATGTTGATTTAATTTAAAAAAAAAAAAAAAAAAAAAAGAACGATACCGATAATAAAAAAAACGATACCGATCATTTCTGATATTACATTTTAACGCATTTATCGGCCGATATTATCGGACATCTCTAGCTGATAGGGTAAAAAATAAATAAAAAAGTGCAGTTCCCCTTTACAGAGCAATGGACCAAAATACCTCCAAGTAGTCACAATTGTTTTCGTTATTAAATAATAGGGGTGTAACGGTACGTGTATTTGTATTGAACCGTTTCGGTACGGAGGGTTCGGTTCGGAGGTGTACCGAACGAGTTTCCACACGAACATATTAAGCTAAGCTAAAGTCTTAACAAGCTGCTCCGCTTCCTTCTGCCTGTCTGTCAATACACAGCACCCAGCATTGTCCCACCCACACAACCATCTGATTGGTTACATACTGAGCGGTAACAGCCAATCAGCAGTGCGTATTCAGAGCGGTAACAGCTAATCAGCAGTGTGTATTCAGAGCGCATGTAGTCAGTGCTTAGCGTTTAGCAGGTAAGCATCAGGCTGTGGACTCTCCCCAAATTATAATAAACACCTCCCAGTCAACTACTAGTAACATCACTATGAGCCCGTTGACGTTCTAGAAATATAAACTGCAGCTCAGCTCGCTCGCAGTCCTGGCTTGAGGTGAAGGCTAATTCGCTTTTAGCGTAACGTTAGCTCATTTTGCGGTGTGTGCGTGTGCGCGTGTGTGTTACAGACAGCAAAGCCCTGTCTGTCTGTTATTTCACTTTACCTTTTTCTGTGTTGATTGAGCTGTGTTGAAGCAGCAAAAAAGGACATTATGTTAAATGAAGAGTTTCTGTCTCTGATAGTTGATATAATAATGTAACTGCATCATAAAGCCTCCATGGTGTTCAGGGATGAATAGTCTCTCCTATTGTTATTGTACTATTTTTTCAGCTTTAATTACATTAATCATTAGTAATAGAGCAGCCTAGTTTTGAATGGCGGGGTCCCTGCTATCACATGTTGATAAGAATATAACATTTACATAATAAAAATCAACTACAGGCTTCCCAAATGCAGTAATAAATTAAGCATGATGAGTTGACTTGAAACTGTTTAATGTTGCACTTTTTATATGTAGAAGAAAGGTTTTGTCATTTTATTTAATCTGAGCAACAACTTGAGGTAGTTTAATATGGATTAACGTGGGCAGAATTATTATAGTGTTCCCAATGTTAAAAGGATAAAGCCATTGTTTACAAATTGGGTAAATAAATAACCAACAAATTTATATTTTGTTGTTTTCTTACTGTACCGAAAATGAACCGAACCGTGACCTCTAAACCGAGGTACGTACCAAAACCGAAATTTTTGTGCACCGTTACATCCTTATTAAATACAAATATGTTTAATGTTTTTTCAGATTTTTTGTGTTGATGTTGTGTTTCTGTCAAAATAAATCTAATGAGGCATAGGCTAGAGGGAAAGTTATCAGTTAATTTCGGTGTTGGGACGTGGATTCTGGTGGACAATTATTTCAAAGGGAACTCATTTAATGTTGCTGATTTTCATAATCTCGTGTCACGTTTTCTTTACACTCTAGCCCTGATACTTAAAAAGTGTCCCATGGCAATTGCAGGTCATGTGTTGAGAGATGATGTATGTACCTGCATTTTGAAGGTAATGAGGTGCACACTTGTGGCTGCAGCCGCTGCTTATGGAGCTGTGGAAATGCAGTTACCTCAGCATTTAATTGATTAATAGTTGCAATTATTTGGACAGGAAGATCAATCCAACATGGAAGCTGGCGGGAAGGTCGTGCCAAAGGGATTGTCCCCTCTTTTGGGAACAACGTGGGCCATATGGTTGTGTTTGTGTGTGGTGGAGAAGGAGAGATTTGGGGGAGTTGAACGGTTGTTTGTAAGCACAGAGAAATGCTGAGTGTCTCTCCAGGCAGGATTCATCAACACAGTCCAAGTTATTTTGCCCACCCCCCTTCCCTCCAATGACACTACTCATATCGTTCCATATCTGCAGCTGAGTCTCTCAAACTGTCCTTGCCAAACACCCCAACAAAGAGCTGGCAGCTACACACCAAGAGCCAGCTTGACCAAAATGGCTGTGCACGTGTGTGTGTGTGTGTGTGTGTGTGTGTGTGTGTGTGTGTGTGTGTGTGTGTGTGTGTGTGTGTGTGTGTGTGTGTGTGTGTGTGTGTGTGTGTGTGTGTGTGTGTGGTTAGGGGACTTTCCAGTCTATGGACAGATGGAGAGACTGGGATGCATGCAGGAGGCAAGCTGGCGTGAGTTAGTGTTTGTGCGTGTGTGTGTTTGTGTGTGTGTGTGTGTGTGCGCGTTTGTATTTGGAAAGTAACACCTTCCCTGTCCAGCTCTGACCTTGACAGCGAGTGCAGACCGGTCAGCAGCACCCCGTTTTAGACCGAGCAGAAAAGTTTGATGCGTTTTAGTTTGCTTTGCAATTTTTAGGGGGTGGATTTCCATTTTCACAAGTTGGAAAAGTCAACCCAAACCACTAGCCTGGATCGGTTTGGCACATTTCCGTTGGGAGAGCGCCCACGCTGGTAAGATTTTTACACACAGTGGTTGCGTTATCTATTCGGGCTCCAGTACTCTGGAATGCCCTTCCGGTAACAGTTAGAGATGCTACCTCAATAGAAGCATTTAAGTCCCATCTTAAAACTCATTTGTATACGCTAGCCTTTAAATAGACCCCCCTTTTAGACCAGTTGATCTGCCGTCTCTTTTGTGCTCTGCCACCCTCTTCTGTGTGGAGAGGTTATTAGGTGACCACAGATGACGCGCTAGCTGTTCAAAGTCGAGACCCAGGGTGGACCACTCCTCTGTGCATCAGTTGGGGACGTCTCTGCGCTACTGACTTGTATCCACTCAAGATGATCCCCTGTTGGACCCACTATGGACTGGACTCTCACACTATTAACTAGATCCACTCGACGTCCATTGCACTGGTCGCCCAGGGGGGGTGCCAACATCTACGGTCCCCTCCAAGATTTCTCATTGTATCCCAATGGGTTGAGTTTTTTCTTGCCCTGATATGGAATCTGAGCCGAGGATGTTGTTGTGGCTTGTGCAGCCCTTTGAGACACTTGTGATTTAGGGCAATATAAATACACTTTGATTGATTGATTGATCAAGTTTGTCTATGTGGAGGGAGATGTGGCCAGCGCTGGCTGCAGGAGCAAAGGTCACTGCTTCTGTCCATGGTGCTGAGGACAGAGTGCCATCAGACGGGGGCGCGGCAGTGCTGACGGCAAGACACAGCTGGCAGGTGGTTACATTTCACAGGTGGTACGTGCTAATCTAATCTCCTGTTGTCTTTAACAGTAAGCGGCCGGGGAGAGAGGATAAGGACGTGACTTTTCAGTCACGTTCTGCGGGAGAAAGATTCTGATAAAAACCTATGTTTTTAAAACCTTGTTAAAACCTGCACGCTTGGCTCCTGTGCCGTGTCTGACAGTGGGACTGCGAGGACGCAACTTCCACAGTCTACTAAATAATTGGTGTGTTACACCAAATGGGAGAAAATCAAAAGGCTGAAGTTAGCTTAGCAGTTTTCAGAAATGTATTTTTTCTTTGTTTTTGTCAAGCTGCTCCACCACCCCTGTAGTATTTAGTTGCTTTCCAATACATGCTTCCGACCCTCGGCGTATTTCAACCAATCAGATTGCGGGGAACTCACAGCCCTACCACTGCAACCAAGCTCGTCCAACAAACAATCTGGCATGAACATTGAGACGGATGCTGAAAATTAGTAGAATTGACGTTTAATTTAGAGAAATGGTTCTTAGGTGTGCATGGGGCACTTGTAATGTGGATATATGATCTACAGAGAGATTGGAAAGAGCAAAACTCTCCATATCCAAAACCAAAGACAGACTATGAGAAATGTCTTTGTTGGATAAAGGCTAGCTTGTGGGAGACTGTATTTTTAACTTAACCTGAAAAAACATCAACAAGCACAAGGCTGTTTGTTCGAAGGTTAGTTCAGTAATTGAATGAAAAATTAATGTTCAGGAGATCCCATAGTTAAAGCTTTACGTCCATAAATCAAAAATGATTACATTATTTATCTTCCTATAGGTGTTGTTTGCTTTATTGACGACACAGGCATTTGTTTGTAGTAAGGGTGCACAATATGCAGTACAGGCCAAAAGTTTGGACACACCTCCTCATTCAATGCGTTTTCTTTATTTTCATGACTATTTACATTGTAGATTGTCACTGAATGCATCAAAACTATGAATGAACACTTGTGGAGTTATGTACTTAACAAAAAAAGGTGAAATAACTGAAAACATGTTTTATATTCTTCAAAATAGCCACCCTTTGTTCTGATGACTGCTTTGCACACTTCTGGCATTCTCAAGTCGCCTGAAATGGTTTTCACTTCACAGTTGTGCCTTGTCAGGGTTGATTAGTGGAATTTCTTGCTTTATCAATGGGGTTGGGACCATCAGTTGTGTTGTGAATGAGAAGGTGTGTCCAAACTTTGGCCTGTACTGTATACCGGACCGATTATGAAGTCACACAGATAACATAAAAAAATAGCTCTGATAAAAAATGTTTTCAAAAATGTTAAAAACGCTCCAATGAGGCAAGACTACCCATACTGTGCTGTAGGTGGATTAGGGTAAACAAATTAAGCGCTCCTGCCTCGTATGATGTTCCAAAATGCCCCTAAAGATCATTAATTCGTCATCATTTATTTTACTGTTTTCAGCACCGAAGGCTTGGAATAACCTGCAATCGAATCTTCAACTTCAAACCCTTGTTACATTAAATGAGTTTAAAGCTTCTGTGAAAGGATTGCAGTCTACCTTGTCTGTATGCACATGTGTCATGTGAGCAAGTTTTAATGTTGTAAATTTGATGTTTTATGTGTTGTTTACTGTTTTTAATGTAACCTTGCTGCTGCCCTCTTGGTCAGGTTTCCCTTGGAAAAGAAATTTTTACCTGGTTAAATAAAGGCTAAATAAAAATAAAATACTGTATCTCACTGAAGAATGTAAATTATTTAAAAAAAATGTCACAAAATCCCATAAAAATTCAAAGACATTGGGTTTGTTTTTTTTAAGTTTTCAACTTTCTAAGTACCGGTTTGGACACCGTTTAAGCGCCCATTTTGTACTGGTATTGGTTAAAATGTAAATTATACCCATCCCTAAGCAAGACATAAGCGTCACTGATTCATGGATGTGATGTTAGCTCTCCCATACTTGTGATGTCATATTTAGTTCGGACAAGTAAGTACATGGCGTGGCGAAGTTGGTAGAGTTGGTAGAGTGGCTGTGCCAGCAATCGGAGAGTTGCTGGTTACTGGGGTTCAATCCCCACCTTCTACCATCCTAGTCACGTCCGTTGTGTCCTTGGGCAAGACACTTCACCCCTTGCTCCTGATGGCTGCTGGTTAGCGCCTTGCATGGCAGCTCCCGCCATCAGTGTGTGAATGAATGGGTGAATGTGGAAATACTGTCAAAGCGCTTTGAGTACCTTGAAGGTAGAAAAGCGCTATACAAGTATAACCCATTTATCATTTATCATTTATATTCAGTTTGTCAAATCTAATATTGTTTCACCCCTTCTTAACTCCAGATGTACACAAATTACAGTCAAATCTACATTTTAAAAATAATTGATATAAATAAATTATTGGTATCAGTCTTGAGAAGCAGAAAGTTATCAGTATCGAAATGTTGTCACTTCAGGCCAACTGAGGAAACTTTCTGTAATAATGGGGGGTTTTAATGGAAAATAGTTTTTTTTTTTTAAATCACGTCTCTCCCTTATTGTGGCTATCTCTCAGGGTGGTTACAGTCAGTAACAATGATAGTATAAATAATCTTCTATTTTTCCTGGGATATTTAAATGTGTACTCTATGTGGTGGGTTATTTTTCTGCATTGACCACCAGCACTTTGCATCAACATGCACATTGCAATTTTGGTCATCATTAATGTAGTAGCCTTGGGTAAAGTAGTATGGCCCACATAGATACAACAGATTTTCACCATCGGGAAGGAAAAACTTGAGTAATTGATAGCTGATTTTTGCCATATTTGACAAATGTGTGTGGGGCATGACAATGGTTACCAAGTGGGCTTAGCGGGCAAAATGAGAAGCGTTCATTGAAGGCATATGTAAAAAAGAACCTGTGAAAAAATGTATGTGTCCACCCTCACCTGATTTGATGTGAATGCTGGGGCTTCGGATTTTTCCCGCCTGGTTTTCGGCGGTGCAGAAGTACTCGTTGTCATGAATGATGCTGTTGTAGGCAGACGGGGAGAAGGGGTAGAGCTGGAGAGTGCCGTTGGCGTGCACGTGGCGGATGTGGGGTACGTCGTAAATGTCGTCTCCGGCAGCCAGGTACCAGCGCAGGACGGCATGGGGGGCGCCGCCCGCGGGGCAGGGCAGGGACACCCCCACCGAGCTGGAGAAGGTCACCCGCTGCAGGGATGCGTTCACAAAGTACAGTCGCGTAGAGACAACATCCTCACTGTTGACTGTTTGAATGAGAGAAAAAGACACGTGGATGACTTGTAGGGTGAGACGGATTGTCACAGAAACATGAAAAATGCCTAATAGTCCGAATATTAAGTATAAGTAAGAAATGCATACAAGAGTCAAAAACATTGCCTTTAATGCTCAATTTTGATTGACAGTGTCAATATTGTTGTGAAAAAATAGGTTGTGGTGGTGGTTAAATTACGCGGCATCAAGACAGAAGAAATTGAAGCACAATGGAGTGCACTACTTGGATGCAGCAAGCAGAAGTGCAGCTGATTCAAACTCAGGTAGTTTGCAATACGAAGAACATCAAGACGTCAATTTTTGACCACTCCTCTTGACAAAATTGGTGCAGTTCAGCTAAATTTGTTGGTTTTCTGACATGGACTTGTTTCTTCAGCATTGTCCACACGTTTAAGTCAGGAATTTGGGAAGGCAATTCTAAAACCTTAATTCTAGCCTGATTTAGCCATTCCTTTACCACTTTTGACGTGTGTTTGGGGTCAGTGTCCTGTTGGAACACCCAACTGCGCCCAAGACCCAACCTCCAGGCTGATGATTTTAGGTTGTTCTGAAGAATTTGGAGGTAATCCTCCTTTTTCAATGTCCCATTTACTCTCTGTAAAGCACCAGTTCCATTGGCAGCAAAACAGGCCCAGAGCATAATACTACCACCACCATGCTTGATGGTAGGCATGGTGTTCCTGGGATTAAAGGCTTCACCTTTTCCCCTCCAAACATATTGCTGGGTATTGTGGCCAAACAGCTCAATTTTTGTTTCATTTGACCACAGAACTTTCATCCACAAGGTCTTATATTTGTCCATGTGATGTCAGATGAAACCGAAATTGAACTGTTTGGCCACAATACCAAGCAATATGTTTGGAAGAGAAAAGGTGAGGCTTTTAATCCCAGGAACACCAACCTACCGTCAAGCATGGTGGTGGTAGTATTATGCTCTGGGCCTGTTTTGCTGCCAATGAAACTGGTGTTTCACAGAAAGTAAATGGGACAATGAAAAAGGAGGATTATCTCCAAATTTTTCAGGACAACCTAAAATCATCAACCCAGAGTTTGGGTCTTGGGCGCTGTTGGGTGTTCGAACAGGACAAAGACCCCAAAAACGCTAAATCAGGCTAGAATTAAGGTTTTAGAATGGCCTTCCCAAAGTCCTGACTTAAACGTATAGACAATGCTGAAGAAACAAGTCCATGTCAGAAAACCAACAAATTTAGCTGAACTGCACCAATTTTGTCAAGAGGAGTGGTCAAAAATTCAACCAGAAGCTTACCAGAAGCTTGTGGATGGCTACCAAAAGTGCCTTATTGCAGTGAAACTTTCCAAGGGACATGTAACCAAATATTAACATTGCTGTATGTATACTTTTGACCCAGCAGATTTGCTCACATTTTCAGTAGACCCATAATAAATTCATAAAAGAACCAAACTTCATGAATGTTTTTTGTGACCAACAAGTATGTGCTCCAATCACTCTATCACAAAAAAATAAGAATTGTAGAAATTATTGGAAACTCAAGACAGCCATGACATTATTTTACCTACAAGTGTATGTAAACTTTTGACCACGACTGTAGATTGTGCTGCAGGTGATTTGGCCTGTGTGTGGCGGGGTACAGCGGAGTGCCAAACAGATAGCTCAAATAAAAATGACGACAAGGTGAAAAGAAAGCAAAGAATCCGAAAAAGACAAGCCAGAGGCCTTGCGATCATTTAAAAGTTGAAAAGATAGACATCGGGGTGAAATATTTGCACTGTCAAAGGAAGCTGGCATTTCATATCAATAGTACATAAACGATGTGGCATATTACCAAAAAACACCACTCTAATGAATACCTTTACAAATATGTACGGGTAAAATTGTTAAAGGATACATTCACTATAGGCAAATATTTTCATAGCTGTAGCATTAAAAAACCTGTTTACAACCTTTTTTCACCATAATAAGAGCCCTTTAGACATGAAATAACACTATTTAGTCACACATACACTCTTAATCCAATACAGTAATGTTGCTTGAGGCTGAGCCAATCAGTGGCCACAATACTAAACAGCACGCTCTGATTGGTTTGATCTCCTCTCTTGGCCAATACTACAGTAGTATAGATATTTTTAGCTTATTAATAGATTTTTTATGGTTGAAAATGCTTAATTTTCATATTTTTTTAGAATTTTAGATTTTTTTAGAAATAAAAGAAAATATCCCCCAAAATATGCGATGTGGTGAAAACGCAATATTTTAGGCATGATGTGGCAAGGGACGACTGTACCTGGTTTTAGGCTACACTGTTGTTTAACATAAGTAATGTATAGTCATGCTCTCGTGGTAAAAGTGCAAATTCAATGGCATGCGCGTTTATAAGAAGAGAGAATACAGGTGATTACAAAAATATTTTTTTATTTCGAACTATTTTCCTTAAAAGACGCATTGAGGCTGGGAAGTGTCGAATAAATGAATCGATAGATAACTCAATTAGTAAAATAAAAAATCGACAACTGCAGTCCGAAAAAATATATAATACACATTTTAGGGATGGTGTATTTCTTGGGGATTAGGGGGAGTTTGCGGAGGAGTGCAGTGGAAGTCAAATAAGTGCTGAGCTAAGATTGGCTAGGGGACAGAACAAGACACCGAGAAACCCCAGAGCCAGAGAATTGCTCCTCTCAGACCATGATGCTTAATACTTTTGTTCCTGGATTGTGTCGACAATGAATGGATTAGCACTATCTCCTTAATTCCCAATCTCCTTGGGAGAAAATAAAGTGCTGGTGGTTTACACACTTGAAAAACTCCATATTATGCCATTTAAGCTGTATTATTCCTCACCATCAATGGGTATCATTAATAACCAGCGATAAGAAAAACACAGATCTTGATAGCAAAAATGAGAATGAATGGTTTGGTATAAAGGACATCTGTTTCATACAGCATAGCATGGCTGTCCAATAAAAAACACTCAATCATTTCCACTTGATGATTTGGACCACACGTTGTCCTGCATGTGCCGTTGAAACTTTGTCACGGTTTTAATCTTGCTGGAATTCATCTTTTGGAATTATCCTGCTTGTCCTATAATACACAACAGTTCTAGAGTTGCTTTCTAGCTGTCTCAAACAATTAATACAAGCCTTGCCTCATTCTAGTTTTTTTTTGCTGTGTCCATTCTTCACACTAATCACACGCTAATCTACCCTTTATAATTCCTGCCATACTACCGACAGTGATGAATTTGTATGCCAGACGCAGAGTGTTGAACCCATATAATCTCCTTTTTGCACATTTGCCACACACAAAGTAAATCCAGCAAGTAATCGCACTACCAGGGGAGTCGAACCTCCCCCCGGGTCTGCGGTGGTGTCAAGCAGAACAAGATATCGTTAACAGAACACAAAATACTTGTTCGGGTAAGCCGGTGTTGGGATGCTACTGGCAGACAATAAGCTCAGGTACTTTATGGAGGTTCAGGTGCAGGGAAAGGCATGAGATTGTGGGATATGTACATAAGTGATAAGGGTGTAATGTACTGTATTTTTATGTATTAAGGTTAACGATAAACCGATGCGACCAGATATCCAGTTCGAAACGTGGCCTATTCGGCACATCCGTTTCAGCCTCCTCAATCAATAAAATTTAGCTGTGAATCCTTAGGTTAATCGAGTGCAGACACAAAAACGGTCATCGTGCCAAATTAGTAATCAATTGGTTATTTGTCTTTAAAACTACATGAGAGCCAGGGTTGTCCGTGAAAAGAGTCATGCGCTTGTTACTTTACTTACGTAACTAGAGACGAGAACCTGGTGTCCCGCAAGACTAGTAATTAGTATAAAGTTTATCTTCAAAACAACGCAAGAGTCAAAGCTGTGGGGCTTGGGATTTTTGGCTAAAGTATCCCAAAATGCATTGCCAGAAACCATGTTGAAAGGTTAGTGTCAATGTTCACGATAGCGCTCCACGTAATATTTCGGAACTATTAAGTGGAAAATAACATTACACAGGCTTTGACACGATGGACAAAAACTGTGAGTCATTAGATAAGAAGTCCCTTCGTCGTTGCAAGGAGCAAACAGCCTTAATTGGATGCAAGGATCCGTACAAGATCGACAAGTCTGTGGTGAAGAGACCACAATAACTTCCCTGATGTCCCATACCCGGACTTTGTGAACTACTTAATTTTTATACCCTGTCTATTCAGGTGTACTGGAGAGGAGGCTACGCCGGATAGTCAAACCTCGGATTCAGGAGGAACAGTGTGGTTTTCGTCCTGGTCGTGGAACTGTGGACCAGCTCTATACTCTCGGCAGGGTCCTTGAGGGTGCATGGGAGTTTGCCCAACCAGTCTACATGTGCTTTGTGAACTTGGAAAAGGCATTCGACCGTGTACCCCGGGAAGTCCTGTGGGGAGTGCTCAGAGAGTATGGGGTAACGGACTGTCTTATTGTGGCAGTTCGCTCCCTGTATAATCAGTGTCAGAGCTTGGTCCGCATTGCCGGCAGTAAGTCGAACACGTTTCCAGTGAGGGTTGGACTCCGCCAAGGCTGCCCTTTGTCACCGATTCTGTTCATAACTTTTATGGACAGAATTTCTAGGCGCAGTCAGGGCGTTGAGGGTATCTGGTTTGGTGGCTGCAGGATTAGGTCTATGCTATTTGCAGATGATGTGGTCCTGATGGCTTCCTCCGGCCAAGATCTTCAGCTCTCACTGGATCGGTTCGCAGCTGAGTGTGAAGCGACTGGGATGGGAATCAGCACCTCCAAGTCCGAGTCCATGGTTCTCTCCCGGAAAAGGGTGGAGTGCCATCTCCGGGTTGGGGAGGAGATCTTGCCCCAAGTGGAGGAGTTCAAGTACCTCGGAGTCTTGTTCACGAGTGGGGGAAGAGTGGATCGTGAGATCGACAGGCGGATCGGTGCGGCGTCTTCAGTAATGCAGACGCTGTATCGATCCGTTGTGGTGAAGAAGGAGCTGAGCCGGAAGGCAAAGCTCTCGATTTACCGGTCGACCTACGTTCCCATCCTCACCTATGGTCATGAGCTTTGGGTCATGACCGAAAGGACAAGATCACGGGTACAAGCGGCCGAAATTAGTTTCCTCCGCCGAGTGGCGGGGCTCTCCCTTAGAGATAGGGTGAGAAGCTCTGTCATTCGGGGGGAGCTCAAAGTAAAGCCGCTGCTCCTCCACATCGAGAGGAGCCAGATGAGGTGGTTCGGGCATCTGGTCAGGATGCCACCCGAACGCCTCCCTAGGAAGGTGTTTCGGGCACGTCCGACCGGTAGGAGGCCACGGGGAAGACCCAGGACACGTTGGGAAGACTATGTCTCCCGGCCGGCCTGGGAACGCCTCGGGATCCCCCGGGAAGAGCTGGACGAAGTGGCTGGGGAGAGGGAAGTCTGAGCTTCCCTGCTTAAGCTGCTGCCCCCGCGACCCGACCTCGGATAAGCGGAATAAGATAGATGGATGGATGTCCATTTTACACCTTGAAGGACTTTTAAAATGATAATAGTCCAGGAAGCTATAATCGCTTTGTTTGTGGAGGGGTTTGTGACGTTTGTGTTTACCTGTATAACCCCAGTGGACATTGTCTTGTCAAGGCTAGAGTCATGCACTTGCAGAAATGATCCGACCCAAGTTTGACACCTTGGATGATCACGAATAACCAATATAATGCCATCTCAGCACACTGTGACTGTAAAGCAGAATTGGTTGAATGTTGTTCTCATGTCACTTCACTTCTGTTGTATGTGGAGGCTACAGTCCGGATGAGAGAAGTGAATATAGTTTTATCAGTACAACTACTATCAAAGTTATTCGTTATGCAAGTTAATGCAAAGTGGGGCTGTAATTTATTTTATATTCATTTCTAGCTACAAAATGTTCTTAATTACCTGAAATGATTTGAACAAACACAAAGTCATCATAGCAAGTCACTTCTTGGTTGATTGGGGCAATCCATGCTCGCCTTTGCTGTTCACTTTTCTTTTACACCGCTTCCGTCTGTCCAGAAATAAGCTTAGGATTGCAATAAATGCTGATAGTACCTCTCCCACCTCGATTGTGGCAGTTGACAATTGCACACGTCGTCTGCATTATGAGTATCACTGGATGAATGATCAGTAACAATGAACATGTTACAAACAAAGCCTTCAAATATGGCCAACTGCAAAGCATTGTGGTAAATGTAGAAAAATCCAATGCCCTATAAAATTACCCGCAAGATACGTAACATCAACACTGTGGACCGTCTGTGTGCTGTGCCGTCCGTCAATATTGTAACATCCCAAAGAATGGAGGCTCGGACAGATTCCCAGTTTGTCTTTCTTCATTTCACAAAATGCAACGATCTTGTACAACGAGCTCAATCTCCGTGTCCCACTCTTTTATACGGCACCATTCAAGCGATCTTTTCAACTCCACAACCCACGTCACTTCCCATCCTTGTCCCGGAAGTCCCGCCTCGCAGTCAAGCAATTAGCTAGAACCCTGTGACGACACTGAATAGACTCGTGTAAAACAAATATGTTGGATATGTTTGCCTTTTTAATTTATAAAACATATTTGGAGATATGTTGTTTTAAAAAATGTAAAATACTGGAAGCATGTCACATTTTTAGAATGAGCTTATTTATATTTGAAGATGAATGTGCCTGGCTGTTCTCATTCATCCGGTTATTGTTATTCTCATGGCATTCAACTGATTAGTTGTCTTAGAAAATGTTTGGCCTCTTATCCGAGTAGTTTTCATCGGTACATGCTCATAGACTTAGCTTGGACAGATCTAGATTGAGCGCTTGGTGCCGAGGTCCTAACTATTTACCCTTTAAAGGGGAACATTATCACCAGACCTATGTAAGCGTCAATATCTACCTTGATGTTGCAGAAAAAATACCATATATTTTTTTAACCGATTTCCGAACTCTAAATGGGTGAATTTTGGCGAATTAAACGCCTTTCTAATATTCGCTCTCGGAGCAATGACGTCACAACGTGGCGTCACATCGGGAAGCAATCCGCCATTTTCTCAAACACCGAGTCAAATCAGCTCTGTTATTTTCCGTTTTTTCGACTGTTTTTCGTACCTTGGAGACATCATGCCTCGTCGGTGTGTTGTCGGAGGGTGTAACAACACGAACAGGGACGGATTCAAGTTGCACCAGTGGCCCAAAGATGCGAAAGTGGCAAGAAATTGGACGTTTGTTCCGCACACTTTACCGACGAAAGCTATGCTACGACAGAGATGGCAAGAATGTGTGGATATCCTGCGACACTCAAAGCAGATGCATTTCCAAAGATAAAGTCAAAGAAATCTGCCGCCAGACCCCCATTGAATCTGCCGGAGTGTGTGAGCAATTCAGGGACAAAGGTCCTCGCTAGCACGGCAAGCAATGGCGGCAGTTAGTTCCCGCAGACGAGCGAGCTAAACCCCCTATCGACCCTAGCTTCCCTGGCCTGCTGACATCAACTCCAAAACTGGACAGATCAGCTTTCAGGAAAAGAGCGCGGATGAGGGTATGTCTACAGAATATATTAATTGATGACAATTGGGCTGTCTGCACTCTCAAAGTGCATGTTGTTGCCAAATGTATTTCATATGCTGTAAACCTAGTTCATAGTTGTTAGTTTCCTTTAATGCCAAACAAACACATACCAATCGTTGGTTAGAAGGCGATCGCCGAATTTGTCCTCGCTTTCTCCCGTGTCGCTGGCTGTCGTGTCGTTTTCGTCGGTTTCGCTTGCATACGGTTCAAACCGATATGGCTCAATAGCTTCAGTTTCTTCTTCAATTTCGTTTTCGCTACCTGCCTCCACACTACAATCATCCGTTTCAATACATTCGTAATCTGTTGAATCGCTTAAGCCGCTGAAATCCGAGTCTGAATCCGAGCTAATGTCGCTATAGCTTGCTGTTCTTTCCGCCATGTTTGTTTGTGTTGGCTTCACTATGTGACGTCACAGGAAAATGGACGGGTGTTTATAACGATGGTTAAAATCAGGCACTTTGAAGCTTTTTTTAGGTGGGTAAAATTTTGAAAAAAACTTCGAAAAATATAATAAGCCACTGGGAACTGATTTTTAATGGTTTTAACCATTCTGAAATTGTGATAATGTTCCCCTTTAACATGAGGAGGAGTGTATGCACAGGAAGGAATGTTTTTGAGGTGTAAAAAATAATGTGTCCAACAAATGTTAACCATCGATCCATTTTTCTGTCGTTCTTCTGAGTCCGGGTCGCGGGGACAGCAGTTTAAGCAGAGATGCCCAGACTTCCCCATCCCCGACCACCTCCTCTAGTTGTACAGGGTGGAAACCGAGGCGTTCCCAGGCCAGCTGTGAGACATAGTCCCTCCAACGTGTCCTAGGTCTGCCCCGAGGTCTCCTCCGGCTGGACACATACCCCAGGGAGGCATTCGTAGTAGATGCCCAAGCCATCTCAGCTGGCTCCTCTCGACGTGAAGGATCAGCGGCTACTCTGAGTCTCTCTCGGATGACCAAGCTCCTCACCCGATCTCAGAGGGTGATCCCAGAAATCCTGCGGAGGAAACTAATTTCTGCCACTTGTATTCGCGATCTTGTCCTTTCGGTCATGACCGCAGGTGAAGGCAGGGGTGCAGTCCACCCTTCTCCGACTCAAAACCATGGCCTCATATTTGGAGGGGCTGATCCTCATCCCAGTAGCTTCACACTCGGCTGCAAACTGGCCCGGTGAACGCTGAAGGTCCCAGTCTGATTAAGCCAACATGACCACATCTTCTGCAAAAAGCAGAGATGTGATCCTCTGGCCACCAAACTGGAAACCCTCCACACCCTGACTGCGCCTAGAAATTATGTCCGTAATATATGAACATGACCGGCGACAATGGGCAGCCCTGGCAGGATTCCAACGTCCACTGGGAACATGTCTGACTTACTACCGCCAATGTGAACCAGACTCCTGTTCCGCTTGTACAGGGACCGTATGGCCCGTAGCAAAGGACCCTCGACCTCGTACTCCTGGAGCACCCCCCACAGGACACCGCGATGGACATGATCGAATCCCTTTTACATATCCACAAAACACGTGTACTGGTTGAACAAACTCCCATGCTCACTCCAGTACCCTAGCAAAGGTATACATCTGGTCATGTGTTCCACAACCAGGACATAAACCACATTGTTCCTCCTAAATCTGAGGCTCATCTTACGGCCGTACTCTCCTCTCCAGCACCCTGGAATAGACTTTTCCCGGGAGGCTGAGAAATGTGATCCCTCTATAATTGGACACACCCTCTGGTCCCCCTTCTTGAAAAGGGGGACTTTCACCCCGGTCTGCCAATTCAGATGTACTGCCCCAGACTTCCAAGCTATGTTGAAGAGACGTGTCAGTCCCACAACATCCAAAGCCTTGAGATGTTCGGGCCTTGCCATTGGACAGTTTTATGATTACCTCAGCAACCTCGGCTCCAGCGATAGACATGTCCGCGTTTGTGACCTCAAACTCTGCCTCCTCTACAAAGGGTATGTGTGTCTGTAGGCTTAAGGAGATTCTCAAAGTATTCCTTCCACCGCCAAACTATATCAGCAGGTTTCCGCCCCCACTATACATAGTGTGGACAGGGCACAGATTCCCACTCCTGAGGCGTCGGGTGGTTTGCCAGAATCTCTTTGAGGCCGACCGAAAATCTTGTGCCAAGGAAAAACCAGAGCTTGAAAACTCTCTTCCAACCTCGAAGTCTCCTAATTTGAGAACACTTGGCCCTTCTGGTGGAATACGGCCAAAACAAGTGAATAAGACGAGCATAGTGTGCTGGTATTGTTCAGTATAGATCAGAAATGGGGCTATGCTGCCGATTCTAATCCTCCGTAAGTGAGATTGGCCGATACCAATACCGATGCAAATCACATGTATAAACTGTAAATTTTTCAATTAATTTATGTTGAGTGCTATTGACAGTTTAACAATCGCAAGAAAATATTTAAACTTGTTTCTTATTCTCCTCCTTTGTGTAATATGTTCAGACACGTCCTCCAGATAGTATGATACTTTTTAATGATGCTTGAGAATTGCAGCCTATTTGCCGTATTGGAGGTGATTATTATTAGCTTAGACACACACACACACACACACACACACACACACACACACACACACACACACACACACACACACACACACACACGCACACACTCACCAGCCAGGGGGCTAAAAATAAACACAGTGTAAGCCACAGGGATCTGCTTTTGTGATCGGTATTAAAATGCAATTATCGGCAAAGGCGATCGCATACTTTTTCACGAGAATCAGCCGATACGGATTGTTGGCCGACTGATCGGCCAATCCCTTAATAATGCTGTACAGGAACACCATTTCCAAAAATAATAATAATTCACTGTTCAACCTCCATCCATCCATCCATTTACTACCGCTTATTCCCTTCGGGATCGCGGGGGGCGCTGGAGCCTATCTCAGCTACAATCGGGTGGAAGGCGGGGTACACCCTGGACAAGTCGCCACCTCATTGCAGGGCCAACACAGATAGACAGACAACATTCACACTCACATTCACACACTTGGGCCAATTTTTTAGTGTTGCCAATCAACCTATCCCCAGGTGCATGTCTTTGGAGGTGGGAGGAAGCCGGAGAACCCGGAGGGAACCCACGCAGTCACGGGGAGAACATGCAAACTCCACACAGAAAGATCCCGAGGCCGGGATTGAACTCACGACTACTCAGGACCTTCGTATTGTGAGGCAGACGCACTAACCCCTCTACCACCGTGCTGCCCCACTGTTCAACCTATTACAATTATATTTGTCTGCAGCGTTGCACTTTTCAAAAAAAAAAAAAAGAATATGACAATAGTATTTCATTTGTTTGTATTGTAATGTGTCCATCCATCCATTTTCTACCGCTTGTCCCTTTCAGGCACACGGGGGGTGCTGGAGCCTATTTAATAATAATAATAATAATGGATACGATTTTATATCGAGCTTTTCTATTATTAGATACTCAAAGCGCTCACAGAGAAGTGGGAACCCATCATTCATTCACACCTGGTGGTGGTAAGCTACATTTGTAGCCACAGCTGCCCTAGGGTAGACTGACAGAAGCGAGGCTGCCATTTTGTGCCTACGGCCCCTCCGACCACTACCTATCATTCATTCATCATTCATTCACCAGTGTGAGTGGCACCGGAGGTAAGAGTAAAGTGTCCTGCCCAAGGACACAACGGCAGCAATTTGGATGTCAAGAGGCGGGGAGCGAACCTGCAACCCTCAGGTTTCTGGCACGGCCGCTTTACCCACTACACCACGCCGCCCCAAATCTCAGCTGCATTTGTTTCATTTAAAAAAAAAAAAATTACAGCCGATTACACAAAAGCTAAGCACTTTTATGTTTGCCATTTAGTTCTCTTATAGTGTCAAAAGTGAACCAAACCATGACGTTAAAACCGAGGTACATACCAAACTGCGCTTATTGTGTACGGTTACACCCCTGGTGAATAGGCAGCTGGCCATCGAGTGGCAATGCTCCTCCACCAAAACCTGCTAAAACTGGAGCAGATAGCTTGCGTTCAAATATTGTAATTTAGGTCAAGTCCAATCCATCTTGCCATTCGAATCCATGTCAGTGGTTCTCATAGGCTGCTCCACTGCCTGATCTGCACTTTCAGCACCACGGAGAGCACTACAATGTACTTCTGGGTAAGGTGCACACACTACACAAACACTGGTGTTGGCAAACTTTTAACAGATGACACCAGTGACCGGCTTCTCTGTGTTTTAAGCCAAATTTTATCATGACTAAAACAACTTAACCTAGCTATGAAGCGCACATGTAATTCATGTTTTAAAACTGGATAAACTCCCCCAGATTTGTCCATCAGCCCCTGCACTTAGACATGAAACGCTTTAAAACGCCATAATCTGTTCAAACATAAACAAACCTTAAACCATCCAGTGAAGCCGTCCAAAATAGCCCAAAATAGAAAATTGATGCTTAAGCAGGAGGGTAAAAAAAAAAAAAAACTGCACAAAGCAACAGCTTATGATGGGGAAGGCTAATCGCTTTGTCCTACGCTATGAATCCAGGTCAGTGAGTTCACACACACTCACACGGAAGGGAGGCCCTGCACAGATTACGGCCTTCAGGGAGAGTGCCAACATAACGACAACATAAAACACGTGTCCTGTTGCAGTAAACTTTTAAATTCAGCAAATAAAACTACAGGAATGGGGATAGTGTTTAGGTCAGACACTGCACCAACACTACAAAAATTACTTTTTAAAAGCAATGGCAACAGTTGCGGTTTTTCAGATGCATGTATTTGCCGGCGTGCCTCACAACCGCAGACTAAATAAAAATAAAACAACTTTGGAGTACAATTTAATCTTGCCATCCTGCATACTTCCTCCAAATGACCCGTTAGGAATTTGCCCAATTTGCGTCATCAGCGGATATCTCCATATATGGTAAAGTTTTGCCAGGAGAACTTTGCGCGAGTCCGCTATGTAGTCAGTAAGTTCCTTCTTTTTCTCTGTCCTCTTCTTGTGGAGCAGACTGGCTCGTACATGCACATGCATCCTCCGCTGTTGCCATTTCTAATACAAACGAGTGTATAGTTTTCATTACATAAGTACATTATGTATTATTATCACTGGAGGATGAGGAATAGCTAAACATACTAAACTACATATCGTAGGAGGATACAAGAAGTCACGCCAACAGCTAAACTGGAGCTCTTGAATGCAAACAGGGGCAAGCAGATTGACACAAATATTGACAGCAACCATATACTACACTATCAATACGCTTATATATATATTTTATTGTCACAAGATAGTTTTTTTTTTGTTCACAAACTGAGGAAATAATTTCCTGCACACAGGAGGACTTAAAGCGCAAAAAACAAACGTTTTAAATCAAAGCCAAAAGTAATTCTTGCTTATGTTTAGTATTTTGCACTATTGACTTTATTTTGCTCAAAAAATTGTACGTAACTAAAAGAGAATAAGAAAATAATAAACATGTAATTTATATTGTTACACCACCATCCTGTGTTTTATGTGGTTATAATTTAAAAAATTGTAAACGTTCAATGATGTTGAAAATATTAACTATCAGCATTTGTATGACCATACTGTCCCTGTAACTATAGTACTTGGTATTGGATCGATCCCCACATTTGCAGTATCTCCCAAAACGAATGTCAAGTATTGAAAAAAAAAACCAGAAGAATAAGTGCTTATTACATTTTAACAAAAGTGTAGATAGAACCATGTTACAACAGAAAGTAACTACTTATTAACAGTAAGTCATCAGGTAGATTAATAGTTTTGAGAATATAATACCACATGCATAAGCAGCTAAATTAAGAGCCATTGTTACCCATTTTAAAATTGTTATATTATCATTTATAATCCAAATAATAAAGTGTGACATGGTATATTGTTATCGCAGGATGCTGCAATTTATATCTCGATGTAGATTTTAGGGCAAATCCCCCATCCCTTGTGAGATCATCCATCCATCCATCCATTTTCTACCGCTTATTCCCTTCTGGGGTCGCGGGGGGGCGCTGGAGCCTATCTCAGCTACAATCGGGCGGAAGGCGGGGTACACCCTGGACAAGTCGCCACCTCATCGCAGGGCCAACACAGATAGACAGACAACATTCACACTCACATTCACACACTAGGGCCAATTTAGTGTTGCCAATCAACTTATGTGCATGTCTTTGGAGGTGGGAGGAAGCCGGAGTACCCGGAGGGAACCCACGCAGTCACGAGGAGAACATGCAAACTCCACACAGAAAGATCCCGAGCCCGGGATTGAACCCAAGACTACTCAGGACCTTCGTATTGTGAGGTAGATGCACTAACCCCTCTTCCACCGTGCTGCCCCCCTTGTGAGATCAAAAAAAGCAAATTACCAGCTGCGGCTGTAGGCAACCTCCTGAATTTGTTTTATTAAAAGAAATGTATATAATTAACTGCACAGGATTGCACTGTCAAGAATAGTACATTTTCTTGCCCTAATGAGAGGCTCAACATGTTTTGTAGATGGTTGCTTGATATAGAGACCCAGTTAAAAGTTTCTAACAGGGTTTGTTTTTAGAGATTAAGGGTCACATTTACGAGATTTATCAATTAGAACCTAAATTACAATCTCTTTCAAGGCAATATGAATTTAACTATCCATGTTTTTCCTTTTTTTTTTAAACGCAACGCTTGACCTCGCCATAGTCATATTAAGACCTTGCAATGCCCCCACGGGCCTCCATCACACCTCCTGTTTTCCATGGGCCAACAGGAGCAACACTCATCAACTGTAGTTTGATTGCTTTCTTCAAGCATGGATGCCATGATTACAATAAGGAAGGTCAGACCCATCTGAGGTGAAATACCCACAGGGTCAGCCCTTCTCACAATTTTTTTTTTTTTTTTTTTTGCTTCTATTACTTGTATGTGTGCGTTTGTTGAAATATATTTACACTTTTCACTCTGTTTTTGCAATGGATATGAAAAACAATGGATTAGTATGCTGAAGAAGCAAGGATATTACCAATGGTGAGCACTTATGCATAATGCAGCCTTTTCTGTCTCACCTTCATTCATTCAGATGCACAAATACAGGGAGATTCATCATGTGCACAGAAAAACTGCGCTATGAGTCCACTCTCTCTCTCTCTCACACACACACACACACACACACACACACACACACACACACACACACACACACACACACACACACACACACACACACACACACACACTGGTTATCGTTTGGAATGGGGACCAAGTTTTTGATCATCACTTGTGGGGACCACCCTTTCTACAGGTTGTGGAGGCATAACATTTTTTTCGGTAAAATGGCCACTGCCCAGTTAGCTCATACACGTCTTTAAATCTCTGGATTGATGAAGTAATGTGCTGATCATTCTTACTGGGGACCCTGAGAAAAAGAGTTAATATGGTTCAATGGGACCAAATTTAAATAATTTTGCATAAATCACACAAATGTGTACGTGATTACTGAGGACCATTTCAAGTTCAAATTAAATATGACATAATCCTCTTATAGGAAGTTTCACCACTTCAATGTACCAGCTACAGCCCGATAAGGGGGCTGCTGTGCAAATGTCTCACACTCAAACTAACCAGTAAACATGTTTTATGGGCCAAAGCTTAAAAATCACTTCAGAATGGATCTGACTATCATTTAAAAAGGTTTCCCTTTAGGGGACCTGTTTTTTTGTCCCCATACCGTCAGAGGTCCCCTAAAGGTGACTGTGTAAACAGAGTGATGTCCCCATTAAGTAAGCATTGCCAGAACACACACACACACACACACACACACACACACACACACACACACACACACACACACACACACAGTCTCATAAATACATTTAGAATGCACATATACATGCATGGTGTAGTTGTGTACAGCACACAAAAGCATTGAGGTAATACAAGACCATCAAAGGGCAAAAGAGACCATCTTGCTGCTCATTGACAACACAATAGCTCCAGAGAGAGACATGCATTATCATTTTTAACAGTGTGACATTTCACTGCATGGCAAGTTATAGTAAAGACGCACACACACAATGCACACACACACACGTATGCGGAGGGTGGTAAACAACCCCTGTAAACATTTTATGCAGTGTCAGTAAAACATTAGGCAGCCAGTTCAGCGTTAAGTGCTGAAGTGAATGTCAGATTGGTAAAATAGTATTTTTGTGTTTTTGTTATTCCCCTCCCCAGTGCTCTTTTGGCGATGTGGTCATTAATCACATCCTGGTAAAAGCAGAAGAAAAAGAGGCGCGCACACACACAAAGAAAGTGGAGTGATTTCAGATGTTTATCAAGCTGCATCAATCCTAAATGGAGAGCATAGAACCTGTTGAGTCAGAGGTCAGAGTGAATGAGTTGCACAATTTGTCCATTCAGTCCACTTTTTGAGAGTACTGTGCAAAAATTTTGAAAAAAAGAAGTAAGAGATGATGTCCAGCCTTAAAAATGAGGTCAACCGGACTTCACAGGACATCATAGCAAATCTCAATGCAAATATTTGTTGTGAGTGTGTCTCAAATGAACCCCATCTTGCTGTATTTTTTCCCGTTACAATTGTCAATAATACAATTACAGTTTGACAAATTGACACCCAATGTTTTATTCTTTTATTACTAATTATTATTATTATTATTATTATCACTTAATGACTAATTTTGATTTATTTTAAAACCTCACAAATGAAAATCTTTTAGCAGATGCCAAAATGCATTTAATGTTCAGATTAATCGAATTGTTCGTTTCATGATCATATTTCCCAAGCTACTTGTTGTAAGGCAGAATTAATCCGGGCTAAATTATAACTGTCCTATAAAACTGTTCTTTTTAAAACTAAATTACTACTACAGTGACATCTGTTGGTATTAGTGGGGCATTCCCAGACTCATGTCACTATTGTCATATTTTGCTCCATCCATCCATTTTCTACCGCTTGTCCATTTTGGGGTCGTGGGGGGTGATGGAGCCTATCTCAGCTGCATTCGGTCGGAAAGCGGGGTACACCCTGGAAAAGTCGCCACCTCATCGCAGGGCCAACACAGATAGACAGACAACATTCACACTCACATTCACACACTAGAGACAATTTAATGTTGCAAATAAACCTATCTTCATGTGCATGTTACCTATAAGATTAATTAATTTGTTTTTATTTCACGTATTCAAGGTATAAAAAAACAAAAACAATCAACATAACATTAAAATAAATCCTGAATGAAAAGGAGCAGAAGAAAGTATAAACTTAAATCTGTCCACTATTGACACAGTTAGAACATTTTTTGTTTAACTCAGAAAACATATTATGGCAATGTTTCTATTTCATAACATACAAAAAAATAAACAAACATGAAAACAATAATTTACTCCAAATCATATCTTTTCATCACCATGATTTTTTGAATACAGAAAAAAATTATACTTTGTTTTGTTCCAATGCCCAGTTTGTGGAACAAAACAAAGTAAATATCTTTAATAAAAAATGGTCCTAATTCCTATAGGATTTAGGTTTTAGAGCTGCAGATACAGATTATTTTAGTAATTTACCGATTAGTGTGTTTGATCAATCGAGTAATTGGATACGACACACCTTTCAGCCTTAATAAGTTTTTTGAGAAAATAGAATACACAAAAATTGTTCTGCTAGCTATAACTTTCATTCTTTCTTTTCGTAATAAAAGCACATAATCAACATGGAAATTGCATTTTTATTACGTGCGCATTTATTGTATTAGATTTTTTTCTAAACTCTCTGCTGTTCACTGCCACAAGGATCACAGTGCCCACACATGCACCACCGCTCTCATGTGCGCTCTATTGCAGAGACTTTGTGAAAACTATGTCCACATATTTAAAGTTGTGGGCTCTCTATGCAGTCTGGATTTTACCCATCTTTATGAGTTTAATATAAATTTAAGCTGTTTTTTAATCAAGAGAATCGATTAATCTTTCCAGCCCTGGTCAGTGTGTTGCCTGAAATCAAATAATCTTATGCAGAATACTACCAAGTGGCCAACATGCTCGTTTTGTTTCAAGACAAACCAAACAAAATGTTCAGACTGAGGAGACAGAATGACACGGTCAGATGGACGTGTGTGTGTGTGTGTGTGCGTGTGTGTGTGTGTGTGTGTGTGTGTGTGTGTGTGTGTGTGTGTGTGTGTGTGTTTTCAGCATCATTCAACTGCCAAACACAGTGCACCAACACTTGACCAATAGAAGAAAAAAGCCACATGCAGTGAAAGATGAGAAAGAAACTAGTTAACTTGAGTGATGAGTTAACCTCTGGGGTACAAGTCCACCGTATAAAGATGTCCCTCTCAGAAATTGACAGCTGTTGCAGCATAAAGAGCCATCCAAGTGCTTTTATACTGTTATTGACTTTGGGGACACGGCATGTGTAATCCATGCACTGTATAATGTGGGTGGCCTGGATTAACTGTCAATCAACAATAATGCACCAGTCATGCAAGAAACTGTTGTCATGCTGCTTCAGTGAGCGACAACTTGCGCTACTGATCTCAAATAGGTGAGCTATATAAGAGAGGTGTTCAACAAACGGCCCACAAATCAAATGTGGCCTGTGAATGAAATCAGAATGCATGGGGCCAAACGGCTGAAGTGACAACCGAGATTGTAAGCAGAGTGATTGCTTACTCTCCAAACACTATTTGTCTGCAAAAAAGATAATTGCACTAATATCTAAAGAAGACAGGATGAACACAATCAATTTATCCTCCCAACACACCTGCTGTACCCGGGGGTGCCTCAGCTTGTACTCAACTCACCTCCCCTCCAATGGTTGGATGAGTGGGTTTATTTTTAATGGGGGCACTCAAAAAAAAACAATTCACATTAAAACCGTGATTCTTGTTATTCTAATTCTAAATAGATTTTTTAAACTTATAAATTGATTTAGTAAAAAAAAAACAAAAAAAAAAAAACATTTTAAGAATCAACTGTTACGTATAAATGTCATGAGGAGCTTTTGTTACCTGCAACGTGTTTTGAAAAGGTTGTATTATAATCTTTATACTGGCCATACAGCAATAGATGCTATCTGTCTATTACCTGACCGCTTCTATGTTAGCTACCTCAATATTAATTGGTAATTGGGATTTGTTATATAGTGTACATATTATATAAAAATATAATATATCAGTATATAGCAGGGGTCGGGAACCTTTTTGGCTGAGAGAGCCATGAAAGCCAAATATTTTAAAATCTATTTCTGTGATAGCCATATAATATTTTTTAACACTGAATACAACTAAATGCGGGCATTTTTAAGTAAGACCAACATTTTTAGAGTATAATAAGTCTCTCATTCTTTTTAATAACATTGTTATTCTGAAGCTAACCAATAATAAATAAAATACTTCTTACCATTAATGCGACTTCTTGAACAGGTGCGGTAAAAAACGGATGGATGGATTAATATGCATGAAAATGTTTTATATTTTGAACGTTATTTTTAACACTGTGATTACCAGCGGAATTATTCAGTACTTATCCTGTTAAGTAATGTCAGCTAAGATTTATCTGAGAGCCAGATGCAGTCATCAAAAGAGCCACATCTGGCTCTAGAGCCATAGGTTCCCTACCCCTGGTATATAGTTTATACTGTATATATAATATGTAAATATTACATATGTTATATTTTATATTGCTACTATGGTACATTTTAGTCTACTTTATACTTTTTTTTTTCACCCTCTTTTTTCCCCTTGTGTGCATTATCCTTTCCATCCTTTGTAACAGAGGAACACTTTCCCTTGTGGATCAATAAAGTTTGTCTAAGTCTACGTTCAAGCCTAAATATTATATTGCAATAATCGGTTTGAATCGAGAATTGTGTTGAATCGTCAATTGATTCTGAAACAAGTCATCACTCCAAGAATCGAAATCGAATCACAAGCTCTTGTAAGATTCCCCTCTCTAGGGTTTAATGTCCGACGATTCGACTGCGAGGTTGATAATCGACAGTCCTAATAGACGGTCCAAGAAAATGCTTCAGATTTAAACTATATGTCATCACTAGAGTTAGTTAATTAGCTAGTTAGTTGGTAAGTTAGTAAATTAAAAATGTGAAAATGGAATAAAGAACAAGTGAGTAGATTTTGGGGACGTAATTCTGATTATTTCTACTCAGTTACCTTACGTTTACGGTACAAGCGTGTTCGTGGCCCAGGCCTGCCTCCACCCGCAGAGACAAAGGGAGTAGTGGTCTGACAAAAGTATTCACTCTGTTGATCTCATTTTGTTACAGAACATAAACGCCCAGCAGCTGACACAGCTGCAAGGAGTGAACCCTCTTGCGAAGCAACAGACGAACAAAGCAAACGCGCACGGACATTCCAATTTCAGTTATCCTTCGAATAATTACCTCTGCCCAGTTTTTGTATTCATTGTGGTTTGACTGTTTGTTTATTAGTTAGCAACGTAGCACAAAAAAGTATGGGCGGACTTTGATCAAACTTTCAGAAAATGTTAGAAATTGAATAAAGAAACAGTAACTCGATTCTGGGTGTGATCTGGTTCACCTTCTAAATTCGGGATTGTTTTTTTAGGATTCTTTACAGTTTGGAGAGGCTTTGTGGAGGTCTCCGTTCTCGCAGTGTCTTCCTAAGTTTTCTATATTAATAATTGGGAGAGGTAAAAATGTGAACATATGACATAGCTTTATGTTGTCATTATGTACAAAACAAGAACAACAGTAAAGGGAGAAGTACCCCTTCCCCCTTATGCCCTCTCCAGAACAATTTAGTTGAATAGGTCTGCACTATACTGTGACTCATCCCACAATTAAGTGCTTTGCGACACTTAGTGTGAACACACATGCATAAAAAAACAGCAGGTCTACTTGGACGGGAATGAGAATTTTTTTTTTAAATCCAATAGAAGTGGTTGACTACTGTGCATTATAAGTACCGTATTTTTCGGACTATAAGTCGCAGTTTTTTTCATAGTTTGGCCGGGGGTGCGACTTAGACTCAGGAGCGACTTATGTGTGAAATTATTAACACATTACCGTAAAATATCAAATAATATTATTTAGCTCATTCACGTAAGAGACTAGACGTATACGATTTCATCAAATTTAGCGATTAAGAGTGACAGATTGATCAGTAAACGTATAGCATGTTCTATATGTTATAGTTATTTGAATGACTCTTACCATAATATGTTATGTTAACATACCAGGCACGTTATCAGTTGGTTATTTATGCGTCATATAACATACACTTATTCAGCCTGTTGTTCACTATTCTTTATTTATTTTAAATTGCCTTTCAAATGTCTATTCTTGGTGTTGAGTTTAATCAAATAAATTTCCCCCCAAAAATGCGACTTATACTCCAGTGCGACTTATATATGTTTTTTTTCTTCTTTATTGTGCATTTTCGGCCGGTGCGACTTATACTCCAAAAAATACGGTAGGTGAAATAAGGTACTAAGCATACTTAAAAAATTTTAAACTACAGTTTTACGGCATTAAATTCCACCAGTTCAGTTTAATGTCATGATTGTCGACTGAAACTGGATGAATCTGGAAACATATTATTTGATGAAATAATCATGGCAAAAAGCAGCTCTCTGACGCACACCGTGCGCATCTCCATTTCCACAAAACAACACAAAATGTTGCTTATTT
>NC_084564.2:24612500-24615000 GCF_033978685.3 Nerophis lumbriciformis
TCTTCTTAACTTGCTTCCCTCCCATCATCTTGACTAAATATCATCAACAAATCAATATGAGACCCAAAAATCTGGTTGATGCACCTACAGAGGAGCAGATAAATAAAACACCCCCCAAAAAAGTTCAGTTCTTTGCGGTAAAAATGGCTTTAAAATACGTCATTTATCACACCAATCACAGTAAAAAAGGCAACTTCAGCAGACGCATCATGCAGTAAAAACACCATTTCCATGGCCTACCTTCTTGCAAAGAATACAGCAGAAGTAAAGTTACAAGCCACATGCCATTAAAAGCAGTTTTAGTTGACAGAAATGTGGTGCAGTCCCCTTCCAAAAAGAAGAACAGCGCACGGCGCAGCAGGGTCGGCCAAGAAGGCGAAGCTCCGTGCTGGACTGGACTGGCTCTTGCGGTTTGACGCTTCCCCCCAGCAGGTCTCTCCAGCCCCGGTCCCAATCAACACACACACTCCGGCGCCGCGAAACGAACCGCGGAGAAAGTACCGCCTTTGCTGCCTGTTCTCTCCGCCCCTTACCGGGACGGAGCGCTGTCGCCCCACCCCTGGTATCCTAATCAACGGGAGGTGAACGAGACGCGCGTATTTTACGCGCTTTTACGCATCCTTGTATTACAAGAATGGGAACTCCAACATTAAAAATGTAATTTAGGAGACATCCCTGACACTTCTTGATAATTAAAGCAAACTGCAAAAAGTATCCCCAATAGCATAAAGAGGGGAATCATTCTGTTTTGTGCTTGATGTTCTTTGTTAATGCCACAAGAGTTCTGCCTTTGAAGTAAAATAACAAATAAAGTAACATATGTTGCCATCCAAGCAACGTTATCATGGACATCACTGCTTATTTCAGCCAAGCCACGTGTTACAACAGCGTGGCTTCGTAGTAAAAGGGTGCGGGTACTAGACTGCTTTTTGCAGATGATGTGGTCCTGATGGCTTCATCTGGCCAGGATCTTCAGCTCTCGCTGGATCGGTTCGCAGCTGAGTGTGAAGCGACTGGGATGAGAATCAGCACCTCCAAGTCCGAGTCCATGGTTCTCGCCCGGAAAAGGGTGGAGTACCATCTCCGGGTTGCGGAGGAGACCCTGCCCCAAGTGGAGGAGTTCAAGTACCTCTGAGTCTTGTTCACGAGTGAGGGAAGAGTGGATCGTGAGATCGACAGGCGGATCGGTGCGGCGTCTTCAGTAATGCGGACGCTGTATCGATCCGTTGTGGTGAAGAAGGAGCTGAGCCGGAAGGCAAAGCTCTCAATTTACCGGTCGATCTGCGTTCCCATCCTCACCTATGGTCATGAGCTTTGGGTTATGACCGAAAGGACAAGATGACGGGTACAAGCGGCCGAAATGAGTTTCCTCCACCGGGTGGCAGGGCTCTCCCTTAGAGATAGGGTGAGAAGCTCTGTCATCCGAGGGGAGCTCAAAGTAAAGCCGCTGCTCCTCCACATCGAGAGAAGCCAGATGAGGTGGTTCGGGCATCTGGTCACCCGATGCCACCCGAACGCCTCCCTAGGCAGGTGTTTAGGGCACGTCCGACCGGTAGGAGGCCACGGGGAAGACCCAGGACACGTTGGGAAGACTATGTCTCCCGACTGGCCTGGGAACGCCTCGGGATCCCCCGGGAAGAGCTGGACGAAGTGGCCGGGGAGAAGGAAGTCTGGGCTTCCCGTGACCCGATCTCGGATAAGCGGAAGAA
Organism: Nerophis lumbriciformis; assembly: GCF_033978685.3. Taxonomy (NCBI): domain Eukaryota; kingdom Metazoa; phylum Chordata; class Actinopteri; order Syngnathiformes; family Syngnathidae; genus Nerophis; species Nerophis lumbriciformis. The sequence continues at coordinate 24,614,210 of NC_084564.2, forward strand.
GATGGATGGATGGATGGATGGGTACTACACTGGCCTGCCTGTAGTCCAGACCTGTCTCCCATTGAAAATGTGTGGCGCATTACGAAGCCTAAAATACAACAACGGAGACCCCGAACTGTTGAACAACTTAAGCTGTACATCACATACAACATAACAGAAGATCTATGCTGGGACATTAACACTGCTTCTACAGTCGGAAAGGCCCAACGTCTTTTTTTTTTAGGAAACTAAAAAGTGCAAACATTCCGCAGAAATCAATGGTAAACTTTTACAACTGTGCCATCAGCAGTGTCCTCACTTACAGATTTTTAGTGTGGTTTGCTAGCTGCACTAAAGCGAACCAACAGGCCCTCCAGCGAGTGGTTAAAGCGGCGGGGGAAATTACAAGGACGATACTCCCAGAGATGAGTGCCATGTACACAACTCGCTGCCTAAAGCGAGTACACAACATCCTGAAGGACAGATACCACCCAGCACATGGCCTCTTCAACCTGCTACCATCTGGAAGGAGGTATGGATCGATTCGCGCCAGGACCACCAGAATTTCTCACAGTCTGTATCCCCAGGCTGTGAGACTGCTGAATGAACAGCCTGCCCCTTTGCTGCCCCGTACCATCTTATTACCTCACTCTTCACCACCTCAATAATTGTGCTCTGGACATTGCATTGCTGCAACATCAACGTAACACCCATCAGACATCTGACTGTTCCCACCCCCACGTCCCTATTATCGCGATCTTCCTGACAATGCTAAAATGTAAACTATGGTCAACCTGCACATCAATGCAGTT